>NW_022900922.1:17067345-17101778 GCF_012274545.1 Fukomys damarensis
TGCGGGGCCGCGGTCTGCACGAAGAGGAGCAGTAGCAGCGTGAGCCGGGCCCACGCGCCCATCGTCCGGGCACGGCCTGCCAGTGAGGTCGGGGACCCGAGTGACCCAAGAAGTCACCCTGGGCCGTGGCCAGGCCCTGGGATGCCTGCCGAAACTTCCTGACTAGGGCGATCCCTTTCCGGGACATCTGGGGAAAGAGACCAGAACCAAACTTTCCCCTGCAGGCTGGAGTGACCACTGGTGGCGCCCTCCGAGCCCCTAAATTCGTCGCCGGGCCTTGAAATCTGGGGGGTGGGGGGTAGGGCGAGCATCGTTCCTTGGGAAAGCGTATCTTACAGTTTTCGGATTGATACAGTCAATATTTAAATATTACATTAAAACCTCAATGATTAGTTTTCAGAACTTTTATTTTTAATCTAACGTGACAATCTTGACTTAGAATTACAAGGTTTTTTTTCTGTTTAACATTTTGATTTTGGGGCCGAGGATTTATCTCAGTGGTTCTGCCTCCTGCCTTGCAAGCGCAAGGTCACTAGTTCTATCCCTGGTTTAAAAAAAAAAATAGATTTTGTCCTTTGATTAAAATTAAATACTGAGATTATCACATCAGATTTTACTGAAAAGCTTTTGCAATTTACATAACTTAATTACTTGAAGACTATGTCACAAAGTTGCTAGCACATTGGAAAATTAAAAAGTAGGTCCTGCTCTTGCCTTGGGACACTGATTTAACTTGTTTGGGTGCGAACCTGGACACTAGAATTTTATTTACTTATTTGTTTTTCAGCTTTTTGAGACAAGGTGTCGCTATATAGTCTAGGCTGGTCTCAAACTCGCGGCCATCCTTCTGCTTCAATCTCCCCAAATGCTGTGATTACAGGCCTTTGCCAGCACGCCTGGCAGGGCACTGGGATTTTAAAAGCTTCCCTCAACTCCCCAAAGTTGAGGAATTCTTCGTTAGACATTTCAAACTGCATTAACAAATTTCATACATTTGATTTACTTAATTCTTTCAGCCTCTAACAAATTAAATGAGCAATACTTTTCTAAGCACATTTTGGCAATTTAAGAAAAAAAACTAGGCAATTGGGGTTTCTTTACTGTAGGCAAATAAATGAAATAAGACTGAGAAAATGTTCAGGATATTGGGGTTGGTTATACTATTTTTGTACCAGCTTTATTGAAATATAATTCAAATGCCATATAATTAAATTAACCTATTTAGAATGTAAAAGTTAGTTGGCTTTACTATATTTGGAGAGGTGTGCAACTACTACCACAATCAGTGTTAGAGCATTTCCCACTCCCCAGAAGAAACTTTGTCCACTGAGACCTCACCTCGCAAATCCCTCTCCATCTCCACTAGCAACCACTACTGTACTCTGTTAAGGTTTTCCACACAGAGACTCATACAAAGTGGTTTGTGTGTGTGTGTGTGCCCTCGCAAATCCCTCTCCATCTCCACTAGCAACCACTACTGTACTCTGTTAAGGTTTTCCACACAGAGACTCATACAAAGTGGTTTGTGTGTGTGTGTGTGTGTGTGTGTGTGTGTGTGTGTAACTTTTCATTTAGTGTAAGGTTTTCTTGTATGTTTTTCGGGGACCAATAATGTTCCTTAGCAAGAATGTATCTCTCCACATTGTATTTATCCACTCTAGTGATGGACTTTGACGTTGTTTCCACTTTCTGTTGGGAATAATGCTGCTATATACATGGGTGTACAAGCTTTTCTGTGGATTTAGCTTTCCTTTCCCTTGGGTATCTCTAGAAAAGTTGTTGGGCTATATGGAAACTCAATTTAACATTTTCAGGAATCTTCACACTGTTTTCCAAAGTATCTGTATGATTTTACCCTTCCATCAGCAGTGAGTTAGAGTTCTGGTTTCTCTACATTTTTGCCAAGCACTCTTTTGTCTATTTTTGTAATTCTAGCCATTCTGAGTGACAAGTAGTAACTTGTGGTTTGGATCTGCATTTCCCTGATGAATACTGAGGTCGAGGCTCATTTTACCTGCGTGTTGGCCATTTGTAAGTCTTCTGAAAATATTCATTCACTTTCTTGGCCTGTTTAGAAAAAATTGAATTGTTTTTTAAAAAAATATTCTGGATATGAGTCCCATATCAGATATGTTATTTGGAAATATCTTCTTTAATTCACTGGTTTGCCTTTACTGTCTTGAAGGTTTTCTTTGATGTGTAGACTTTTAAATTTAATTTTGATAGAATAAAATTTACCTTTCTGTTTTTCTGGTTACTTATGTTTTTGGTGTCATGTCTTTGTCATTGCCAAATCCAGAGTCACCAATATTTACAAGTATGTTTTCTTGTAAGAGTTTTATAGGTTTAAATTTTTAATTTAGGTTTTTGATACATTTTGAGTTTATTTTTTTGCATATATGGAGGTTAATTTTACTTGTCAATTTGACTGGATTAAGAGAAGCTCAGCTAGCTAGTAAGACATTATTGCTGGGTGTGTCAGTGAGGATTAATCTGAGAAAAGATTAGCATTTGAACAAGTAGATTGAATAAAGAAGACTACCTTCACCATTGTGGGTAGGCACCATCCCGTCCTTTGAGAGACACACAGAACAAAAGGCAGAGGGGAGGGTGAATTTGCTCTCTTCTTCTTATGAACTGGATCATTTTTCTTCTTCTTTGAACACAGGAGTTCCTTCTCCTTGGCCTTTTAGGCTCCAAGACTTAGTTCATTCTGTATTGCTATAGCAAAATACCTTAGGTTACTGAGGGGTGTGTCCTTGAAGGGGCTCTAGGAATTCTGGTCTCCTCCTCTGCTCCCCTCCCCTCCCCTCTCCCTTCCCTTGTTCTATTTTCTTCTTTTCTCTCCCTCCTCGTCTCCTTTTCTCTCACCTTGCCCCTCACTCTCCATTTTCTCATCAAGTGAGCAGTCTCCTTCACCACATGCTCCCACTGACAGGAGGTACAGCTTCACATTAGGCTCAGAGTGACAGGGTCAAGCGGCCATGCTGAAACCTCTGAAACTATGAGCCAAAATACATCTTTTTTCTTAAGTAACTTATCTCAGAGTGATGGCATGCTAACAAACCCAAGTATGATTTGCTGATCATTTTTTTTTTCAACCTGTATATGGGATAGGTTTCATCTAAAAAGCATATGTTGTCTTAACTCTCAGTATGTGTGACTTCAACTCTATTTGAAATAAGTTCCTTGAAAACTTGACTGATAAGATGAGTCACGGAGCAGCAGAGTGAGTCTTTAATCCATTATGATCGGTCTGCTAACAAGAAAAGAGACACAGACAGGAAGGGAAGATGGCCAGTTGGAGATGGAGGCAGGATGTGGAGTTATGCTTCCCCAAAGGAACACCTGAAGCTATCGAAGATGGAAGTGGCAAGGAAAGAATTTCTCAGAGGCTACAGAGGGAACCTGGTGATAACAATACCTTGATTTGGGACTTCTAGCTTTAAAAATATAAGATAACAAATTTTTCTTAATTCACGGGGTTTCTAGTACTTTGCTTTGTCAGCGCTGGGAAACTAGATGCAAATCCTTTTTCTCTTCATAGGCGTTTTGAGACTTTCAAACAGTTTTGCCTCCTGGAAATGTTAATTCAAGGAATTCAGGTCCTGTGCTTTGAAGAGTGAAATTCATTTGAACTGCAAATGAAAGAAATTTCAACATGACAACCTTTACCAATGTTGTTTTTACGCAAAGAATATTGCAAGATTCTTGACTTCAGCAACTGTTACATAATTTTCCTATTCATATATACTAAATCCTCTTGATATAGGGGAAGAGATGTAAAAAACCTATTAGATATCTGAAATGCAAGTTTGTGTTCTCTAAAATTGAAGAATGAATTCTAGGAACAATGGAGGTTAAGAGTAGGAAACATTTATTGATGGAAGGAAAGCTTCTGTCTAAGAGAGACAGAAGGACCAGAAAGTGGGTTGCCCACCCATCTCATGTCTCAAGATGTTTTATACAGCAAAGCCATGTAGTGAGGCGGGTACAAAGTGGAGCAAAACTATAAGACGCGATGGAAAATTACAAGGTAGGCATGGCGGGGCAGGGGGGGACACGACCATGATCAACCAATAAGATCACAAGTACAGTCACCCAGGTAATATTGATTAAGTGGGGATCAACTGGGGGAGCAAGTCACTTAGCAAGCAAACAAAGATTTTCAGTAAGAGTCGGGGTCAGGGATATTTCCTGGAAAGGCATGTTTAAGACCTTGGCCCCTACCCAGGTGATTGATACCTATTTAGAATATCAATCAATCAGTAGCTATTTATCCCGAGGGAAACACAAAAATATAGTAGTTTCTCTCCTTTTACAATTCTGGCCTTCAGAGAATGTGTCTTGATTGTCCTCCATGTTGGCTCCTTGAGGGTGGCCCTAACTGCCTACAAGATATCTAATTAACTTACCTATTTGAGATACTCTCATTGCCTACCCCTAAACATAAACATATACCTAACCTCTAGTGGAGAGAAATGGTGAAATGAAAAGCAGTTACTAAAGGACTGACTAGTGACACAGTTAGAAATGTCAAAAACATGAGCCATTATAAGATATAGATAAATGACTTTTAAAATATCAAAAGTAAGGATTTATAGATGATTGTGATGATGCATGCCTGCAATCTGAATACTCTGGGAAGTTGAGGCCAGAGGATTGCAAATTTAAATCCAGCCTGGGCAGCTTAGCAATTTAGTGAGACCTGTCTCAAAATAAAAGAAATAAAGAGTAGCTGGTGATGTAGCTCAGTGCGAAGGCCTTGAATTCAATCTCTACTACTGGAGGAAAAAAAAAAGACTTCTGTTCAATGAAAGGTACTATGGATAAAGTTAATACACAGCTGACAGAATATCAGGAACATGTCTGAAAGAGATAAAGGATTAATAACTAGAACACGAAGGAACTCTTGTAGATCAAGAAAAAGACCAACTCAAAAAGGAGTGAAAGAATGAACATGAAATTTATATACAGAAAAACCAAAAGCACTTAATTTAAGAAATGCCAAATGATACATCATTGTAGTAGATCAGTAGCAAACTGGAAAGCTGAGAAGAGCCAAGTGATGGTATGGAAATGCTGACGCAGGAATCCTTCTATGGTACTGATGGGAACGGAGACAGGGGCTTCCGCTCCACTCCTGGAATGTTTTCCAGATACTACAACCCATAGAGGTGACCAGTAGGCGTGGACAGAGTGGCTTCCTTTCCTGAGACTGTGGAGAGGTAAAGCAGGGTGACTGCGTCATATGGAATTGGAGGTGGTGGATCCAGTGTTCTCATAGTCAGCTACAAGACTCCACAGGACTCTACTTCAATAAATGAAAAATAGATCTATGCAAACCAACACACTTTCCATAAGACACTTGCAATAAAAATATTCACTCATCTCTTTAAAAAAAGGTTTTCTGCAAGCGAGGGTGGATTAAGAGCGAAAGACAGGACACAAGGAATATGTAAATATATAATTCTTCCCTTTCTCTCACATTGTTCCTGGTAGGAGCAGGTGGCTGGAGCTGGAGGATTAAAGGCCTTATACACCCCACTTGCTGAACTCAGCAAATGGCCAAGTCCGAGTTCTTCCTCCATCAGTGGAGCCTGGAGATTGTTCTCTGGTCTGCGACTCTAGCAGCCAACAGTAGCAGAGAGTAAGCCCCATGCCTTTCCTACCTTTTTTTCTTTTCTTTCCTATCTTTCCTACCTGATTAGAAGAGAGTTTTTCAAAGAATATAATTACAAAGCCTGGCATAGTGGTGCACGCCTGTAATCCCAGTACTCATGAGGCTGAGACAGGAGGATTGCTGTGAGTTCGAGACCAGCCTGGGCTACACAGTGAGATCCAGGTCAGTCTCAACTACATAGTGAGACCCTGTCTCAAAAAACAAAACAAAACAACAACAACAAAAAATATATATATAATTATAGCCTTGGCCAAAGTGCATGCTAAAATGAGCACCAAAGCAGGGCTATTCATGGAGATGGATGAGGACTCTGAAATGAGAAGCAATGTTTGGGTGTATCAGGATGGCATTTCTGACTCCTTTCCACAGCTCACCACATGTTGAATTCCAGAAGCTTTACCTTATTCCCCTACTCAGGTGGATCTGGCAGAACCACATGTACTATCAACCCTGGCAGCCAGGTCTTTACCTTGCTTGACAAGGTCTCATTCAGGCCTCCGTACTCAGCATGGCAGGAATATCTGTCTTCTCCTATGTTCACCCAGCACTGACAGGTTCCATTCCTACTCACCTGGTACCCTCTGTGGTCCAAGTCCAGGCCTTCCTGGTCCCTCAACAAACTCAATGCAGTAGCACAGGGGAAGAGACACAGGGCTTGGTACCACAACACCATGTCCCACAAAGAGGCCTGATGCCTTATCACATACACTGAACATGGCTCTGAGGAGCAAGGTAGAATGAAAAATGAATCCTGAGCTCTCTTCTCCTCAGGGCCGCTTTCTTCCTCCTTCAAGATGTTAGTTTTCTTTGTGTGATGCAGAACCACTTGTAGGCTGGCCCAAAGCCTTAGGCCAACACTTCACCCTCAGCCCTTCACATCTCTGGAAACCTGTAGGGAAGCACAGGTGTTTTAGGATGATATGTGTCACCCCCACCCCAAGAGTTGTGAGGTCCTAACACAATGAATGTTACCTTGTTTGGAAATAAGGCCTTTGCAGATGATCAAGATAAGAAGAGTTCATTAGAGTGGGCTCTAATTCAACATCACTGTTATCCTTACCACAGGGAAAAATTCAACACAGAAACTAATACAGAAAGAACATGGTTAAAAGAAACAGGGAGGATGCTCATTCTAATCTAGGATGCCTATGGCTATCAGGAGCTAGATTTTTCACAAATGGCCTCAGAAAGAATCAACCCTGAGTATACCTTCCTTTAGCCTTTAAAGCCTTGAGAGTTGTGAGCTAATCAGTATTTAAACACCCTATGTAAGGGACTTAGTCACTGCATCCCCATAAAGTTAACACAGAAGGTGCAATGGACTAAGCTTGTACCCCTCACAAAATATTTATGTTAAAGCCCTAACCCCCAATATGATGCTCTTTGGAGATGGGGCTTTTGAGAGGTAGTTTTGGGCTGCAGGTGCAGCTCTCGTAATGTAATTAGTGTCCTTATGAAAAGGACCAGAGAGCCCTCTTTTTACCTGTTTCTAATTCCCTTATGCCATACAGACCAGTCATCAGGGGAGCATGGGTCCAGGGCAGTTTCTCACAAACTAAGAGGGCAGCTCTTACCAGGAACAGAATTGGTCAGAGTCTTGATAGGTGCCCTAGCTTCCAGAGCTATGAGGAAATCAATTCTTATTTTTATGGGAACCAGTGGCAACCCAAGGTGACTGATAGGGTAAGAAAGGATAAATCATGCAATCTGTGCCTCCACAAAAAATCTTTGCTGGAATCTCTGAGAAAAATTCAAATTAATTAAATTATTTTTGAGATTATTTAAAGAATCTGATTAATTGCAAGAGCTGCCATCCTGGAATGTACAACTAGGGAGAAAACCACCCAGCTCACAACCAATGGTGGAGTCTGTTTCCACCTTTTGCTCCAGTCAGAGCATTCTCCCAAATGTCCCTGAACGCAGCAGCTGCTGACCGGAATGCAAGTAGTGAGGCCAATGACATGGGGGCAAACAAAGAAGACCACACAGGAAGCTGAAAGCTTGGTGTCAGGACAGTCTTCCATGTACTCCTGATAATCTCTTCATTGCTATGGTAGCCATCATAGCTTGCTCTGTATGTATTACACCCACTGAGGATCTGCCTATTGAGTATACGTACCTTTGCTTCAGCCTAATATATTAAACATCATTCATGTGAAATGTACAATTGGCTTCATTATTGCAGGAATAGTAACTTTGGTCTTATTAATTTTTATTAATTTATTAATTTTTAATGTCACAATACCCTCAGTTGCTTTAACCTAATCCTTTCAAACTGCTCATTTCATGGACAACTGGACACATTCTGTCAATAAGGCTGGGGGCATTCAACATACTATTGATGCAAAATTACAATCTCAGATTAGCATATTAAAAATGACAGTACTGTGGATAGGTCAAAACTGAGCTGGTACTATGGATGGCTCAAACTGAGAACCTATAGCCACAGCAAGGGTTAGGATGTCATTTTAAGATGAGAAATTTTTGTGTGACGCCATTACAATATAATTCATCAACTCACCCAGGGAAATAGTTAAATAACATCTACAAGGCATTATACATAGTAAGATAATTTTTGATCTGGAACAATTATAAAAAGATGTACTTTCCGTGTCACAACAGACTCAAAAAGTTCATAAGCAGGTACAAGAATGGGATCAATTTGTCAGTGTGTTAGATCAGCTCAATCCATGAGCATATATGAAAGCTCATGTTACAATGTACAATGGATTATCGTGTTCTTAAATCAGTTGGTCTGCTTATATTATTTATAATCTGCTGCCTCAGTGGAAAGATCAAACAGTGCTTAGGAGATGTGCAGCCTCTTCTGACCACGATTCAGCTAATGCAGCTACAGAAACAAAAAGGGGGAGATGTAGGAGACCAGGCCACGTAATCAGCCATAGATACTGAGGTCTTGTTGACCTCTCCTGAGGGGAGGAGAAGGGATGAAATGCTGTCCCCTACCTCATTTGTAGGCAGGGATGAGGATGCCTGCAATGCCCTTGGGGCAGAACAACATGAGCAGAGGGCCAAAGAAAGAATGTTACATATCCAGGTATGGGGTTGTTATGTTCCTAGTTAATCAACTACAGTTCATTGTTCCTTGAATAGCATGTTTGTTATTTTGCCTTGGTCTACTAAGAAAAATGTGACTTACCAAATTCCCTGGGCTCCTGTCCTCACGAGGCAGGGATCCTCTGGTCCTCCTTGCTTAGTAATTTATCTTTATTTCTCTATTCGTTGTTCATACCCCCTAAGCCTGTTTGCAAGCTGGTTCTTCCATGTTTTGTCTTAACACAAAATATCATCATAATGTGTTTGATTCACTTCATCACTTATAATATAAATTTGCATTTGCCTGGAGTTAAAACACATTTACCTCCTCCTTATTGTGATCCTGCCTCCAGACAGATGTGGGGTTCCTAGCCTGATCAGGAAAATCATTGAGGACCTTGCTTAAGTGATGACAGTTGCGTGATAACTAGAGATTTTTGGTCAGATAATAATTTTGGAAGCTACCTAAAATGAATTCTTTAGAAACTGATGGTGTTTTATTATTCTAAGCATTTAATCTCTGAAGAGGCAACTCAGTGTGTCACAGACTCCTCTTCTAGCCCAGATCCCTACAAACAACTGCACCTTACTGAAGTGGCTGAATTGTTTTTCCCAGCATCTGGGTGCAGGGTAGAGCTGTATAAATGATCGCAACCAGACACAACCTTTACCTTGCCTGGTGTCCTGACCAAGGTCATTCTAACAATTGATGGACACACCCTGTGGTCCCAGCTATGGTTATAAAAACATTGTCTGAAGGAACAATGTGCAAAAACAAGAAAAAGAATGATCTGTGAATATTCATGAAGGAGTTAGAAAAAAACAAAACAATTATGAGTGAGAATAGAGGCCTTGAGTCACAACAGGAAAACAACTCCATATTTAGAAAGTGTGGGGAAGAGAGAGAACTATAGTTTATCTTAGGTGAAAAGATATTTCCCTTAAATTATAAAATTTACCCAGTTCTGGCTCTCTATTATTAATGAAAAACAAAAGTAATTTGGCCTCCTGTGTTGAGTTTCTGATCAGGAAGCAGATGTCTCTTCCAAGTTGAAACATGAATTTTAATCTCCTTGTCAGTTTTCAGACTAGAAAACAAATGGCATTGAGGTTCCTTTTCTCATTTTTTTGTGATTTTGGCTAGGAGTTATGGACCTTTCCTTTCCTGCTTCTCCTAGGGCTCTAGACCAAGCCCTGTCTGACAGAACTCAAATTTATTCACCATGGATGAATCCCTAGGAACTAAGCCTTGGTGATGGGTTCTGGTTTTTCAGACTGAGAGGTGGTATGAAGGGGTAAAGCTAGTCTTAAAGATTCCATTAGAAGGACAGTTACCTAATTACACCAGAGGTTTCATGCCAGGTTGCCTTTGGCTGATTGAGCTATGGTCATGTAGAGAATGTGGAGGAAAGAAGAACCTGAAAAAACAATGCACTCTTCAGATAACGACTTCTCCAACATGGAGGATCCTCTCAGGACAGCAGAGGACCCCACCTACAGCCACCCAAGGAATTTGTGATTTCTCTCCAGTGAGATTGTGGGTCAAGACCTTAGTGTCCTAAGATCCTGTAGCTGGGCCACGTTCTCTTCTAGGGCTAGAATTCTTGACAAGTAATTCCCTACTCAAAAGGCACAGGAATAGATGGGGCTTCGGTTCTATTTAATCTGAATAAAGTAGAAGGAGTTACCTAAATGAGCAGAAACAGAGCAGTGAGGCCCAGTGGCCTGTCTTAGCATTTTATTCTCTATCTTTCCCTAGGCTTCTTCTTATGTCTTCACAAAGCTGTGTGCTAAACATTTGTCTTCATCTACAATTTAGCTGTTTCCTTTCTTTGCTATTTTCTTTCTCCTGTACTTAACTCAACGTACAACTTCTAACTTTGCAAATGGTTCTGACAATAAGGAAACAATGTACCTCATGACAGGCCTTTGTCTGTCCCCCCTCCCCCACCATGTTTTTGCCCGGAATCATAGGCTGTTTTGTTAAAGCTACCTGAACTGCAAATGTAAAGGTTCAAGCATCCTAACTGCAAATGTAACTATATAAACTGCAAGGTATTCTGACCTGATATTACAACATGTTGTTTTAACTCTGCCTGTCTGCTTCAATAAAACTGCTTGCCCAAGGGCCGGGGATTTAGCTCAGTGGTTCCATTGCCTGCCTTGCAAGTGCAAGGTCCCGATTTTGATCCCTGGTACCACAAAACAAAACAAAACAAAACTGCTTGCCCAACAAGTGAACCCAAACTCCCTGTCCAATAGATCTCTATATAAGGTTATTTCCATTTCTGATTGGGGCTTGGATTTCAGAGTGGGAACTCCTTTGGGCTGGCTGGTGTGATACAAGGTTCCCTCCTTTTTGCAACACACATTCAGATAGCTGTAACACTTGGCTGTAATGCTAAACTGGTGCACTTTGCTGTAACATTGAAAGCCAGGATTTCTAGATCTCTTCCAGACAGAAACTCTCCCCTTTTTTTCCCATTATAATCCTACTGCTCTGAGACTAATCAGCACAGGATATACAGTTGCTTCTACCATAACATAATGTACACATTCCAGAACACCCAGTAGTCTTAAAAACAGCAACAAAAAGCCCAAAACATTAAAATCAAAGGGATTTGTGAGAAAATGGATAAATAAAATTGTTTAACATGTTTGCAAAAGGAAGATGTAATGACCTTACGTACTCAGGAAAGGTCTTTAGTTAACTTAGAAAATTGCACTCATGTTAAATTGATTTAGTCACTATAGCATCATCTCATAAATGCCAAGATAATCCCTTAGTAAGCTAGAAACTGAAGCAACTTTTTCATATCCTTTTGATTCTTATTTTTATCTGCTCTGGGAAGGATATATCTTTGGGTCTACTAATGAGTATATATATTTTTGCACCTTGAGAAAATTTTAAAAAATGGCCAAACACTGATATTATCAGAATTCTGGGAGAAGTGAAAGATATTGAAGCTGAAAAAGTATTTGAAAAAAAGAATCCTGAAAATTTCAGAATTTGGTAAAAGACACAAGCCTGCTGATTCAAGGAGGAGAGTAAACCCATATAAGATAAACACAAAGACACTCATGCCAAACACACCACAAACTTCTGAAAACTAAAGACAAAGACAAAAAAAAAAAAAAAATCTTGACAACAGCCAAAAAGAAAGCACTTATGAATAGGGGAATAAGGTTGGACTGCTTATGTGAAAGAATGGAAAGAAGAAAAAAAATGAAAGCAAGAAAGGAAAGAAAAGGAGAAACAAAGAAAGGGACAAAGGGAATGGAAGGAAAGAAAGGAAGAAGAGGCACCTATTTTTTAGATACCAAAAGAAAAAACTATATTCTATATTCTTTAGGGCAAGCTACCTTTAGAAATGAAGGGGAAATAAAAACATTCTCAGAAAAACAAAAATTAAAGGAATGTTTTTCCACCATTAAAGAATGATGAAAAGAAATTCTGGCAGCAGCAATGATAAAGATTCCTGGAAGAATGGAAAAAGGTTAAAAATATGGGCAAGAAAAATAAACTATTCCTTCTCTTTTTATTTAGTTTCTAAATCATATTTGATGATTAAAACAATCTCTGCTGGTTCCGGGAGTTGTGCTTAATTCACAGCTTACATTCGTGACACATGGAAGTCGCTTCTCTGTGAGGCTATTTCTATACCTTTATTTGGTAAAACTCATCTTCCTTTTTTGGTCCTACCCTTTACATATTAAGGAGTAATGTTTAGGAGTAATTAGTTCCCCTGCTCAACAGTTGTTTGAGGAAGTTTAATGATTGCACCCTCGTGAGCATCTTGTCTGTTTCACAATTTCCGTTTCAGGGATATGCTGACTCCCTAGGCTCTGTTTGCTCAGGGCCTTTACTTCTGCCTTATGGCCTTTCCACACTGTCATGGTCAGTTGTGGGTAATGATTACTGTCCATCAAAATACTCTGTATTGGAAAGTATTTTAAATCTGCTGAGTAATACAGTGTCAGTCCAAAGTCAATGATTCACAGGTTCCCTGGGACCAGCACTTTAATTTGTTTGTGCTGTACTTGCACAAACAATATCCTACATTGCAAATACCTTTGGGCAGCAAAAATGGAAGCCAAAGCAAGCCTGTTTCATAAATTATTATTCTTCAGCAATTCCATTAGTCCTAGAAATTGTAAAAGTTAAAACAACACTGTATCATTTTTTTTTAACCTAAAACTCTTGAAAATTACTAGTTAACAATTGGATATTTAAAATAAATTAATTTGCATCTCTGATTTTGAAGCTGAGAAATGATAGTTGGATGTCTCTTTTGTTGGATATTTATTTATTTATTTATTTTAGTTTTTTGAGACAGGGTTTCACTATGTAGTTGAGACTGACCTGGAACTCACTAGGTAGCCCAGGCTGGTCTCGAACTCACAGTGATCCTCCTGCCTTGGCCTCCCGAGTGCTGGGATTACAGGTGTGCGCCCCCACGCCCGGCTTTGGATTTTTATTTTTTTTAACAACCTGGACTTTGGTGCAGCTTGCTTTTTTTGGTGTTGTTTGGAGTTTGTTTAAGGGAATGTGTGTTACAATAAAGGCGATGGGTTGATTGTGAGCATACAATAAAGTTACAAATCCCTAAATCTCTTTATTTTTATTGGTGAATAATCACCAGTAAATTTATTATTATTATTAGAATTGATATAATTTAATCAGGTTATTTTTTGTTTCTATCAGTCTAGAGCCAGTTTTCATGTGACCATCTTTGCAACGCAGGGCTCTTCTATCATCCTCTTCACTGTGGTCATTTTACTTTAATATATAAAGAACTAATGTAATATTTTACAGATTTCTTTCTTTAGAAGCAATATTCAAAAATTTCCTTTAAAATTATTTAGCCTCCATGCCTAAATAACTTAATTCTGCTCCCCTTTCTACATCCACTCTGGCGTCACTGTTATCTAACTTTCCCTTTGTCCCTACTTTCCAGCAGCACCACAGAGGAGCCTGTCCTCTTTCATTTTTGGTCTGCAAGCCCAACACCTTTCTGTGCTTATTGAAGGTGCTGAGGAATCTTTGCAGAGTGAGTGACACAGTCAGTGTTTGTTCTAGTTGTCTGTCTTGCCCATAGAATTCCTAGTCTCTTGGCTCCCCAGTGCTTCAGAATTATTATCTGTCAAATAATAACTTCTCTGAACTGAAAAAGATAGGAAATGTAGTGTACAGTTGGGTTAATAATTACTTAGGGTCAGGAGGACTTTGAAATATACCGTATTAGTTTCTAAAATGAGCATTCCTGTTTTGGAGTGCCACCTTGTGTTCATAAGGAAAAGAGCAAGATATATGATGGATTGTGATTCTGAAGTGATGTGAATTCCATGCAGGGTATATTTACAATAGTAAAAATATCTCCATCTAAAACTTACTACACAGATTATTAAGTAGTTAGTAGTTGGGAGTGTATCTCAAATATAGAAAGACAAAAGTCTTATCCTGTTCAACTTTAGTTCAATTGGCACATTAATACATTTATATAAAGTTATAATCTTACATACACAGTATATGCATTTAATAAGCTTTTACATATGTAAATATTAATTAAAGTCTTCAGGACTTCTTGGCAGAGTCTTAATTCTCAGACTCCACTTCCTTATAGAGAAGTGCTTATGACCCATAGTAGTTATCTTGTATGTTTGTAGTTGGAATAGAAACTACATTTTCTAGTGAATATAATGACTGCAGCACAGGATGGGCTCAACCACCCTCCTAATCTTTTTAATTAGTATTAGAGACACATAAAGCAACAGTTACAGAATTGTGCCACTAGTTTATGTACAATATTGTAAAACCATTTTTATTAATTCTCTCTTGTATATAATCACACTTAAAATATTCTAGGCATGATTCTCTAACAATATTAGCTGACTAATCCTCAAAACAACCCATGAAAACAGTGATATTACCTTGATTTTACAGATGATACAACTGAGGTGTAGAGAAGTTGATTAACTCGTCCAAGTTACAGAGGTGGAAATCAGCAAGACTGAATATAACAGACAACCCCAGATTTGAGACATGATAATTAATCTTTTGACCAATATAACATGCTGCCTCTGTGTTTTTTCCTGTACATAAAAAATGAGGAAAATATAATGCTACAATTAAACATTAAAAAATAGAATGTATGTATTAAGGGGAGCATAGCTGTACAAACTTTTAGATGAGCTAGCATAGTAAGAATTTGGTCTCAATCAGAAGGTTTGTTTAATGTGAACAGACTGAGGTGAAGTCAGCTGTGCGTGCAGAATGGGCAGTGCCAGGGCTCTTCCTAGGTAGTACCCAGTTATACCTGCTGGCCGTCATAAGTATGCACAGGGCTGTGATGCAGCAGGCAGAATGGAGTGAACATGTCACATTGTTTTCACAAGCTCGAGTAATGGGCAAGGAGTGAGTTCCCACATCAGGCTGGGATAGAACCTCACATGAGAGTGAGAGTGATAGTCCTGGATTATTTGCTCACCTGTCACTCCCAATGCACACAATCACATGCATGATGCATGCACACATACCTGCAAGAACATATGCATTCTCTCCTCTTTTCTCTAATGGCCTAGCTCCGTCTCTTCTTGGTAGGATATGACCTTTTAGATATCGCTAAGAAACCCACACACAACTGGTAAAAAATGAGTGAGCTTGTTGGACTCAGATTTCTATCATGCACCTCCAAATTAAGGGAACTACAAGCTTTTTCATTCAGCAATAAAACCAGAGGGTGTCATAGTATGAGGATTTAAAAGGAATAAACTTTCAATGATTGGGTGATACATGCTTACAGGTCCCAGGAATGGTTTCATGTTACTTAATTTCATCTTCACCATATTCCTAAGCGGGGAGGCTGTATTCTCATTTTACAGAAGATGGAAATAAAGGTTGAACAGGTAGGTCACCCACTTCTGGAGTACAGAAATTGGAATTAATACCAACCTGCTTGTTTCAAGCTGTGTCTTTCCCTTCCTCTGCATCACCAGTCCAGCTGTGCCTGCCACCTGCAGGCGCCCTTACAAGTTCAGATTTTCCTGGACCTGTGGGGATCTGACTAAGCCAGTGAATGTGGAACTTTTTCATTGGCTTTGTAGAATTTTTTAAGACTATAAACCTATAGTATAAATATAAAAGAATATAACCCTGTCTCAAAAACAAACAAACAAACAAAAAACCCAAAAACAGAAAATTGCTGAGTTATTTGCAAAAATGGTTTATGAGCCTGAGCAACAAACAAACAAACAAACAAACAAACAAACAAAAAAACACAAAACAACAACAACAACAAAACAACCTAGAGAGTTTGGAGCAAAACTCTGATAGTCCCTTCATGCATATTTTTTTCCATGGGCCTCCTACATTGACAGTCTCAGTAGACCCCAGCTGACCCCAGCTGTCATTTTCCATTCTGAAACAGGCACTGCTAGTGAAATGGCTAGTATTATTAGCTTCATCCCTTGATGGGCCAGGTAAAAGTAGATTTTAATTACTTGAATTTGGGCCAATAACCTTAACCCCAGCCAGTTTTGCCACTCTCTAATCTTCTGTCTCATTGAAAGTTCACGTCTGGGCAATGTATTTGTTTGTTTGTTTTTGTTTTTTGAGACAGGGTCTCACTATGTAATTGAGACTGACCTGGAACTCACTATGTAGCCCAGGCTGGTCTTGAACTCACAGTGATCCTCCTGCCTCAGCCACCCGAGTGCTGGGATTACAGGTATGCGCCACCACGTCCGGCACATCTGGGCAATTTAGCAAGACTCTGTCTCAAAAACATAAGATTGAGGCGATAATTCAGTGGTAGAGCAGCCTTGGGTTTGAATTCCAATATTGCAAAAAACAAAACAGAACATAACAACAACCGCCCCCCCAAAAAAACCTAAATCAAACCAAATCATCAAGCATGAAGTTACTTTCACTAGCATCAGCTGTGGTGTTTGTCCAGTTTGGTGGTATTACAGACAAATGAGTCAGATGGAAATATTATAGGGAGGGAGATAGTGTTAGGTCCTCGAGAAGGTCAATTCAAAGGTGAAACTCACCACAATGGTGACTGGAGACACATTGGCTGAAAACCAGACCTCAAAATAAAGACAAGATGACTACACCTACATACTTCCTCAAAGAATAAATACTGGGCCTCATAAATCTAGATAGACATCAACCACCCTGGTGGGTGACCAGAGACCTCTGGACCCACAACTTTCTAGGAGAATCTTTGTTCTTTCCATCCATGCTTGTTATGTGACTTGTTTCCCAATTGGACCACTATTATTTAAGTGACTGTCCTTGTAACCTTATTGGTTGATCATGGCTGTGGCCATGTGGTACCAGTGGTGTCGTGGCTACCCACTTGGGACCCCTCCTGCCCTTCAGGAGCTTTCCCATCAATAAATATCTTCCTACTTTTAACCTCTGTTGTTCCTAGGCCTCATTCTTCGATTTCTAGAGAACAAAAACTTGACATATCATACAGTTAACAGGTTGGGAGTTATAAATATTTCATATTTCATCTCTGGTATTATTTCCTGTAATTGTAGCTACCAATCACATGTGGTCATCAAAAACTTGGAATTGGACTGATGGGAACTGAAATAATGTTAAAGTGTAAAATACAAGATGGTGAAGCTTTACTATTTTTTAAAAAGAACATAAACTATCTTGTTACAAATATTTACTATATGTGGAACTAATACTATTTTGTTACCCTAATTTAAAATATATTAATATCACCTGCTTCTTTTTACTTTTTTCAATGTGACCACTAAAAAAATTATGTATGTAGCTCACATTTTGTTTGGTTTCTAACAATGACTTTCAGGATAAGATGACCTCTAAATAGGCTTTTCAGATAATTCTGAAATAGGGCTTGGAAGGACATGAAGAAAATTTTTTGCCTTGCTTTTAAGTTTTGCATAATTTTCTCAACACGGCTCACAAGGGATCTGGAGGATTTTTTATATCTCTGCCTCTCAGTTTCACCATTACCAGGAGGTTTGGGGAAAAATCCTGGGTGGCCGGTTTGAGGGCTGGATTAGATATTTGCATATAAATAGACATGATTTTTCTTGATTCAACATAAATGTTTGTATCAGAAAACTGAATCACAGGAATCAAATTTATACACTGGTGTGTAGTGATTTATAGTGAAGAGAAGACCTTACAATCAAGACCCCACCCAGGTGTAGTCCTGGAGAATATGAACACTTAGCTCAGTTTCAGATGAGGAGGGGCCTCACTGTACATAGAATGAGGGCAGTGACATTTTTTTTCTTTAAAACATCAGTATCATGAAGGTGCTTCAGTTGTTTCTATACTTTGAATACTTTCTCACAATTCCCATCCCAGAATTTACTCAGAAGGAGGCCAGTCTAAAGTAGTTTTCTGCTGCTGATTCATCCATCCCTAATCTCATTAGGCTCTTAATTCTCAGTGGGCATAAACAGTAGTAGACAGTTTTTTCAAATGTTAAATATTATTCAGTGAAAGCATGGGGTCATTCTTAGTCTAAAAGAATATGCTTTGTTTTTCAAACATTAGTGAACTCAATTTGTATAACCCTTTTGACTTTACTACAATCTAAAGCTGACACTTTTAACATCCATTTTCATGCAGATATATATTTGAACAAAAATTTCTGATAATTTTAATACTTTCCTAAATCTAAGCACACAATTATACTAAATATATACGTAGAACGTTTATTCTGCCTTTTGTCTCAAAGAAGAAAAATGAAGTTAAAAATATGAAATAGTAAAGCTTAGACTAGCAAATCAAACTTTAGAATAGAGTACAGATAGCTAGGTTTTAGAGAGGATGAGAAGTGACATTGAATTCATAAACCACAGATGGTATAACATATATTCTAGTACTTTCTGTTTAAAATTTCTTGTCTTTCTGTTTAAAAATTTGTAGGTTTTTTTCTATTGCCAAGCTATGGTTTACCTAAGTAAAAGGTTTGTTTTATTAAAGTCAACTGTTTTATTCCCATCTTCGGGTTCCCAGTTATAGAGCGTTCTTCTCTACTCTGATATAAATAAGATATTGTTACTGGAGTAACTTAGAATTTTCCTAGATTTAAATTCATCTCTATATTGCAGGGATTTTATATATTTTAGACACAAAATAGACACTTTATATAAATAAACAAATGAATGTATGAATGCATGCGTGTTTTCTTTGAAAGCAGATCATCTCAATGTCTGTAGCTGCCAAATCGGTTGGGGACAGTTTAAGTGTCCTTGGCAGGCTTAAGGGGCCTGTTTTCTTCTTTATTACCTCTATTCTCCAGAGCAGACCCCCTGCCTGTACAACTCAGAGGGGATCCGAAGAGCTTTATAAACGCAGGCCAATTTCTTGCTTTTAGAGGTGAAAAGGATGCCCCGCCCCCACCTATGAAAAGAGAGAATTGATAGTTTCAACGCCTTTAAATCAAAGATTGAAGTCCCTAATCCCCCACCACCCAGCCCCACTACTCCAGGGTTTATGACCCCCTTTCCTCATACCCTCAATACTCTGGACTGGCCCTGGAATTCCTTGTCCCACTTCACAGTTACTGTGGCTCTGTACGAAGAAGTCACCCATACCTGTGTTACTTCCCTTTCGAAGAAACAAAATTATCCCGAAAATTCGAGTGGAAATCATTTCATTTTTGTCCCTAAATTAAGGGAAGGATGTGTCTAACCACTCCTGGGAAAAAGAACTTTGAGAGGCAAAGGAGCGACCAGGTAATTTAGAAGAAAAACAGAAAGTGGCCTTTCATAGCCATGAACTTCCTTTAGAGTTGGGGGATTTGGGGATGCCTAGCGCAGTTGTCTTTGAGGTTGTGGGGAAAAGAAATGAACAGCACAAAGCTTGAGGCTTCAGGGAGCCTTTTCTGATCAAATTCAGGTGATTTGGTGAGGGGCATTTTAATATTTTCTCTCTTTTGTGAGGTACAACAAACACAACTCGAGCGCAGCGCCGCGGCTTGAAGGCTGCCAGCCGGGCGGGCGGCGGGCGCACCAATCAGCGCGCGCCTGCGCTCTATATATACAGCTTCGGCGGCGCCGCCCCGGCACCGCGTCCTCGAACCTCACGATGTCCGAGATCGCTCCAACTGTTGCGCCTACCTCCGCGCCCCCGGTGGAGAAGGCCCCCGCTAAGAAAAAGGCTGCTAGAAAGCCTGCGGCGGCTCGTCGCAAAACGACCGGTCCCCCGGTGTCCGAGCTGATCACCAAGGCCGTGGCCGCCTCAAAGGAGCGCAGCGGGGTGTCGCTGGCCGCGCTCAAGAAAGCGCTTGCTGCCGCCGGTTACGACGTGGAGAAGAACAACAGCCGCATCAAGTTAGGTCTCAAAAGTCTGGTGAGCAAAGGCACCTTGGTGCAGACCAAGGGAACCGGCGCTTCCGGCTCTTTCAAGCTCAACAAGAAGGCGGCTTCTGGGGAGGCCAAGCCCAAGGCCAAGAAGGCGGGCGCGGCCAAGTCCAAGAAGCCCGCGGGGGCCGCAAAGAAGCCCAAGAAGGCTGCGGGCGCGGCCGCCCCCAAGAAGAGTGCCAAGAAGACCCCCAAGAAGGCGAAGAAGCCCGCCGCGGCTGCTGCTACCAAGAAGGTGGCCAAGAGCCCCAAGAAGGTTAAGGTTGGCAAACCCAAGAAGGTCAAGAGCACGTCCAAGGCTATGAAGCCCAAAGCTGCCAAGCCTAAGGTTGTCAAGCCTAAAAAGGCCGCGCCTAAAAAGAAGTAGGCTGCTTGCTTGTTCGGCCGCTTCTCCAACCCCAAAGGCTCTTTTCAGAGCCACCACTGATCTCGGGATAAAGCGCTGACACTTGTTTACTCCTTGCTCTGCTGAGGCGTGTCTGCCGGCTCGGTGGGCTGATCCCCGCTTTCCCGTCCCTCAGCCTTGTTGGCGCGCTCCCCAGCTTCCCGTACAGAGACCGAAATTTTCTCCCGTGGTTGACTTGGGATTGCAGCCAACCCCGCCCCACGCTGAACTGCGGGAACCAGTTATGTCGTCTGGATTGAACCAAGGGGGATTCGAAAAAGTTCCGCTCTGAGCCTGGGTTGGCCCTCGTGTGCGCGTTATCACTGGGGTCCCTGTATGGAAGCCAAGAGTGGGCTGTTGCAGCAGTCAGACGTGCAGCAAAGTACTCAGAACTGGCTCCGCCGACCTTGTGAGGACGGTGAGAATGGGCAGCTACACCCTGCGTCTTTGCCCGGGAGGGGGCGAGTTAAATGTTGCCCCGGTTTGTGGGGGGGTGGGGGTGGGGGTGCGTCAGGGGTTTTCCTTGTCCGGAGTCGGGTCCCGAGATAGGAACTGGGCGCCGCGAACGGAGTTTCCTTCACTTAATTACTTTTAAGGGGGGCACGATCGTTGGTCTTCCCTTTAAATTTAGTCTTAAAACTTTGATGTTTTAAAATGCTTATTTGTGCATCTAAACATTTCTATGCAAAGCAGAACAGTTAACTGCGTAGACTCGATGCCTGTTTCCAATAAAAGGCTTTAGTTTTCCTTAGCAGTGTTTTTTGCCTTCTTTCATAACCGCGGAATTTCTTCTGAACCCAGAAGTTCATGCTCTTGTTTTTTTTCTGTTGAATACAGATTTTGATGGGATGGAAATTACAAGAACTGCAGTTTTAGGAGACCTAAGGCTGAGTTTCCACAAGGGTAATCTAGTGTGTGTTAATTCCCCTTTGGAGTTAAGCACTAGGAAGAGAGGGAGGAGGGGAGGAAATGCTATGGTTTCGTCCAGTTATTTTGAGTTAATCATCCCCCTCCCCGCAGTACTGGGGGTTGAACTGAAGGCCGTTGCTCAAACCACATCTCCAAATCCTTCTAAATTATTTAGACAGGATCTCATTAAATTGTTAAAGGATCAGAGCTGGATTCTGTCTTGGAGTCTTCCTGCCTCAGCCTCCAAGAGTGCCAGTATTACAGGATTGGGCCACCCCTCCTGGCTTTGTGTTGATAATTGTACATCAACATTAAATAATTGAGCTCTCTTTTAAGTCAGAATTCGTACATGGCTCTATTCACATCTGTTAAGATCATTTATGAATTCTGATTCTGCATCTCCATCATATTTTGGATTTCACCTTTGTCTTAGTCTGAATTCCCTCTAGAGTAAATCTTGGACTTATTTTATTAATTTGGTCTTTTTGGCCATTTCTAAGGTAGGATAAAGCTGTTTTAAATATTGTTCAGAGCCTTGTCCTCAATGCTTATACTTGACATAATAGGTACTCACAACAGTAATGTTATAATATGACCAGTAGCCAATAGGAAAGAAATCCCTCACATTGAGCCCTCCAACCTCCCTTCATCACTCATTAAAATCCATTAATTGTTTTAGTAGGATTGTGTTAAGTTTATAGATTAGTTTGTGGGGATGTAATTTTTTTTTATTTATTTAAGTTTGAGGGTTTTTTTGTTTTTTGTTTTCTGGTACTGGGAATTGAATCCCTGCAGGCCCACTGCACTGAGGTAAATTCCCTGGCCTCCACTTTCCCCTTCTTTTTGAGACAGAGCCTTCAGGATTTGATCAGGCTGGGCTCAAACTAGTGGGCCTCCTCCCTTAGCCGCCCACAGTGCTGGGATCACAGATTTTGCCGCCATGCCGGGCACTTTAGCATTCCTTGCTGTCTGTGTTCCTACTTTGTCTTTGTTGCTGTTGGAGATGGCCAACATGCATTTTAAATTCCTTGAGGGCAATTTCATAAAGCACACATTAATGCTACTCAGTTATTGAAGAGGTCTCTGCAAATGAATTAGTTGTAGAGCAGTTCTGTACATTGCCAGAAAGATGAGCATAAAAGCAAGCCACATACGTAATTTAAAACTTCCCAAAAGCAACATAAGGAAAAAAGAAATGTGAATCTGCTTCAATTGTATACTTTATTTAACTCCGTTTATCTAAAATATTATTAGCCAACATAAAATGAAATGTTTATGAGATATCCTTTTAGTTTTCGGATCCTCCCATGTGTTTTTATGTGGTACATCTCAGTTCATAGGAACCCATGGCCAGAGATCAACCATTTGTGGCTTATATTGACAGTGTGGGCAGTGCAGCTCTAGAATGCCCTGCGGTTTCATCCAGGTCTCTGGTCTCAAATTGGTTTCAACTAACTGTTTTCTAATATATGCCATCTTCTGTATTCTAAAACTTAGATAACATTATCTGGCCCTAAACAATAGATTGGTCCATAAGTCATGGGCCAATTTTGAGCCAGTCAATAATTTTGCATTCAGAAACCGGAATTGAATTTTAGAAACAGACGACCTGATGTCTCTACTGGGGGTGCCTTTTCTTACACCACAAACAAGAAACCAAGATACCTGCTGGGCAGAAAGAGTAGAACAGAACAGAACTGCAGAGATAGACATAGGTGAGAGATGGGTGGAGCCATTCTGCCTGGCTTTTTGTCATCTCAGTTCCTGGGTCTTTGGACCATCTGCCTGCCACTGGGTCACTTCCCTTAGCCTAGGATGAATCAAATTGTAGCAACAGGAGACCTATAACAGTGGAAGAAGGCTTGGGCTGCAAGGCATGATATAGCTGGGGCAAGTGAATAGGAAGTATATGGACAAAGCTAATGGAAAGTGAGATTTATTTTAGTAAGGATTGTTTATGAAGGTTTGTCTCAGTACCACCTCCCTGTCTGCACTGGTAAGAGTTGCTGTTCTTTTCCTCTAGAGGATAACTCATTTGGGAAATTTATGCTGCTTTTACAAAGTGCGATTTATGCTCTACTTTTTTTTTTTTTTTTTTTTTTTTTTTTTTGGTACTGGGGATCGAACTCGGGTCCTTGTGCTTGCGAAGCAGGCGGCAGAACCACTGAGCTAAATCCCCAGCATATGCTCTACTTTTAGGTAAGAGGAAAACAGAATTCCTCTTGTGTCTGTTGATATTAAATTGCCCTTAGCTCAGAGTAATTTTTATGTCAGTGTGGCATGTTTAATGATAACATTTTGATTCCCTTCAAAATTTATATTATCATTTCAACTTTTTGTCTAGGTTTATAAATAAATAATGACAAATAGCAACAATATAGTCATATAATTCCCCAAGCACTGCTGATCAACCAAAAGTCTCAATGAATTTTTCATAAACTAACCTGATGACTTACTCAACTGAAAATTCAAGAAATTGTTCAGGTAGATAGACGTGTAAGAGGAAACTAGAGCTACTTGTAATACATTAGTCACATTTTCATATATAGTGATGCAATGACTGAAAAAATTGAATATCCTTTTACTACCTTAGATAAAATTCCAGGGATGAACTATGTAAACCTGAGGGCAAGGTAGACAGTATCTGTGCTTGAAATCCATGCTGGAGGTGCACGTGCTCTTGCAGAAAGAATTGCATCATTTCAGAGGATAAACAGGTATTAAGTGGCAGCAACAGCCCTGAGAACTATCAATTTCTTTATTTTTCTGTTTTGTTTTGAGAAGAAGTCTCACTATCTACTGGAGGCTGATCTTGGACTCACTAAATAGCTCAGGTTGGCCTTGAACTTGCAGTGATCCTTCTGCCTTTGCTTCCCTCCTGGGAGTACAGCTGTGTGCCACCACTCCCAATTGAGAACTAGTAATTTCTTAGTACTGATTTACAGCACATCAAGAGCTGTTGCTGATTACATTTGTTTTCAACACATTCTTAACTGCTGCACTTTGAGATAGGTGCTGTTATGTATTACTCCCAGTTTTAGAATTGAAGAACCGAGGGGACTGGCTCAAGAGACCAGTGTGAGTCCATAAAATGTTGAGTGTGACTCTGTTTCTACTTCCATGATGGTGGTGGCCTTTGTCACTCTCAACACGTGGAAACTGGACAAAAGTCTTAACTTTCAAATTCCGTTTCAATGTTTTAGTTACAGCTTATGGTTTGTGAATATTACAGACACTCACAAGCACCTCAGAAATTTAAGAGTCACACATTTAATGTCTTCTCTTGCCATATTAAAATAAAAAAGGTAAAATTATTTTAATATGCTAATTGGTATTATTTCATAAGTAATCTAAAAATACTAATTTTTTTGTGTGCTAAGTTTTTGAAATCTGATAGGTATCTGATAGGTATTTAACATTTAAAGCACATCTTAATTTGGATTAGCCACATTTCAGGTGCTTCATGGCCACATGGTGAGTGGTTGCTATCAGCACAGCTCTTAATGGTGAAAACACAAATACAGAGTCCACCAACACACACACACATGTTTCAGGAAAAGAATAATATGATTTTTTTCATCAGATGGTGTTATCCTCATATGGGGGACCCTAGAGGATGTCTTATATCTCAGAAAACCCACTACACTGCGGCCCTTAGAGAAGAAATAGATAACGTATGGTGTAGCAATCTCAGGGGCCAAAGTTACCCAAGAAGCAGTTTGCCATCCTGCTGCTAATGTCTGAAAGCTAACGGCCACCACCTCTGTAATTGTAACTTGTATTAATCTCAGATGTCCCAATAAATTTAGTATTAAAATAGTTAAATTTTCCTTTCCGTGAAGTGTGTATACATTTTTTTTTTTTTTTTTTTTTTTTTTGGTGGACTGTGGACTTGCTCTGGGGCCGCCTCTAGATGTTTTCCAGGAAACAATAATTCTGTCCTGGTCCTATACCCCTAAGATATGGTGTCCCTTTGAAATGATACAGTTACCACATGTACTGAATTTGTGGTCTCAGAAGTTTCACGAGTAAAGCCATGAACCTAAAGGAGGAAATCAGGAGAGCTTTTATTGGAAATAATAAGAATAGCTCCTGGATATCCAGGAAAAGCCTCAAGCCTGTAGCTACATGGCTTCTTGATAGCTAATTAGATAAGCACAGCACAGGAACTGCTCCATTGTTTAGTGGCCACCTATCATAGGTGACTCGATTTAAAATGATCAGTTGAAATTGAGACTCACTAACCCAGTTTTTCAGCATGTGGTGTTTAAAGGAAATTGGAATTTTAGAGAAAAATCCTGGTTAATTTGCATTTTAAATTTCTCAAAACTCAGGAGCCAAACAGGGAGTGGCTGCACTGCCATTTAGTAGAGACAGGGCTTCATTCCATGGTGCCTGAGGAAGTTAACTGAAAAAAATTTTATAATTCTATAAATAGTATGTATTTGCAGTACATAATGTTTACATTCTTTTTGGGAAGAAGGTACATGTACATAACACATTTTAATTCCTTTTTTCATCCTTTTTCCCTTCCCTCTCTCCTTTATCCATCACCTTTATTTTTTTGTACATGTTTGCAGTACATAGTGTTTATTGACATCCATGGCATTTTAAATTTCTTCAATCTCAGGAGCTTCGTGGGGAGTGGCTGCGTCTCCCTTTAGCAAGAAGTGGGCTATATTTTGTGATGATCTGAGGAAGTTTACTCTTGACCCAAAGTCCTAATTTACTATCCTTATTTTAATTCCTGTCAATATGCCTGGCCACCCAACTCTTATCTCAGGACCTTCCACTAGCTAGCTGCTCACAAGCTAACTAAATAATTTGCAGCTGGGTGTGGTGGCGCACACCTGTAATCCCAGCATTTGGGAGGCTGAGGCAGGAGGATCGCTGTGAGTTTGAGACCAGCCTGGGCTACATAGTGAGTTCCAGGTAGGTCTCAACTACATTGTAAGACCCTGTCTCAAAAAGCAACAAACAAATAAACAAACAAACAAAATTGCTACAACACTACCCACTTCACCTCACAAATCTCTGACCAGCTGACTGGCGACAGAATGTAACCCAGGCCAGGCTAACCACAGCCCCTCCACATCTAAACTGTGGTAGCCCTGTTTCTGAAACAGAATTCCCTTTGAGGAGGAAACTATATTTTCTTTGAGATAAATTTATTATCAGAAAATAACAAGAGTATGGGCTTGATGATACTTCCTGGCCAGTAGTGAGATCTTGACCAATTTATCAAAATCTATTAGGCTGAAGTTCCTCTGTAAATTGAGAGGCAGAGAGCCTTGAAATGTAAACAGACCAGTCACTTCACGTAGCAACTGACACAGGCAGCCTCTAGGAAGCTGTTATCATTTCCTTCTATGAAAACCTTTGAAAAGGATGATGATGTTCAGTACAGAAAGGATCTATAAAACTTTCCAAATTGATTTTAGCACTGAATATGTTATGTTCAAAATGCTTACTCTTCACTTTATATCCACCATACCCCCCCCACACACACGTCAGAGAAAAGCCGCGTATAATGTGAAAATGACAAGGCTCAGAGGCAGATTTACAAAGAGGCTAAAACAAAATAAAATGGCAAGGCCTTGGGTGGGCCCTAGGCATGTACTTAACTGTCTCAGATTTTTGGTGTTTTTAGTTTAAATAGGGGATGTTTTAGGATTTCCCTAATTTAAAAACAACTAAATTAAAAACATAAAACTTGACATTACCAATTTGTTTTTGAGCAGAAACTCTTCAGTTAGTTATGAAAAAATAACCAACCACCTAAAGACTAATTCTCTTCCCAATTTATAGACATTAAAACATATTTTTCTTTTCTGAACACAGAGTAGTCAATCAAAAGTATAGAAACATCATTATAATGTGCTATAGTGGAGTCAATAAAAATTCTTTCTAAATTTAGTGATGACTTTTAAAAAAATTAATTTTTTGCAACATCTTCTTATATTCAGTGTATTTATAATTTTATACTTTAGTTGAGCATCATGTTGCAAACCTGTAATCCCAGAAATGGGGACGCTGAAGAACGAACGATCACTAAGACTTGCAGGCCAGCCTGGACTAATTCAAAATTATCCTGCACTACATAGAGGTCACTTGCCCCCACCCTCCAATTAAACCAATCCAAACACCCAATTTAGTATTGTTTTTAAATTACCACATTCAAAGGGACTTAGGCCCAAGTAAAGTTTGATTTAAAAAGGAAACGAAGTTAAAAACAAAACTGTAGGTGTTTTAATAAGCTTGGGAAAGTGACTGACAGGCATCTGTATTCTTGCACGTACATGTATCTCTTACAAGTCCAGAAATTCTATCATTCAGTAGATGCTTAAATGAGCATGTTAATTCCACCTTGAAGGAAAAATTTAAAAATACGTAATTTCACAGGCTAGCAACTAGTGCGACGCCTTACAGCTGCTTTCAAAATGATATTGTGGGTGGCTCTTAAAAGAGCCTTTTCAGTTGCAGATTGATTCTAGAATTTCACTCATCCCAGATTCATTTTAAATGGTTACAGCTACTTTCTTGGAAATAATTGAGTGGCTCTTAAAAGAGCCTTTGGGTTTTAGCCTAAGAATTTATGCTCTCTCACCACGGATGCGGCGCGCCAGCTGGATGTCCTTCGGCATGATGGTGACCCGCTTGGCGTGGATGGCGCACAGGTTTGTGTCCTCAAACAGCCCCACTAGGTAGGCCTCGGACGCCTCCTGCAGTGCCATGACGGCCGAACTCTGGAAGCGCAGGTCGGTCTTGAAGTCCTGCGCGATCTCGCGCACCAGGCGCTGGAACGGCAGCTTGCGGATCAGCAACTCGGTGGACTTCTGGTAACGGCGGATCTCGCGCAGCGCCACAGTACCGGGTCTGTAACGATGAGGCTTCTTCACGCCGCCGGTAGCCGGCGCGCTCTTGCGGGCAGCCTTGGTAGCCAGCTGCTTGCGCGGGGCCTTGCCGCCGGTAGACTTGCGAGCGGTTTGCTTAGTACGAGCCATTAGGAATAGGAGAAGACACAATCAAATAGTAATAAGGTCTGTGAAGGTTTTCCTTAAATATACTTAGGAACACTGTGATTGGCTTTAAAATTTTTCAAAAAGTCCCGCGCGAAAAAATCATTGGCTGAAAGGTAACCTGTAGGATTGGCTTATTGGAAGAGAATGTGATTGGCCAAATGGCCCCAACGCCATCCTAATCGTTTGAAAAACAAATTCTCTAACCATATAGTGTATTCTGCCACCAAATGCAATGTGCACTAGGGACCATTTTAGGATCCTATTAGTATGTGATTGCTGAGTAAGTCTGAATGAGACTTGAGGCTGTAAATTCCAGCAGTTACCAGTATTGCTAACCAACCCTAAATTATTTTGGCTAAAGGCTTTTCTAAATTTACTTTGGGAGATTTGTGCTTCTTTCTCAAAAATTAATTTCCCCATTCCAACTGCTATTCCGGCTCATTTTTCCCAATTATCCTTTTTAGTTTGGAATGACCTAGTAATCCTTAAAGTGATTAGTGAAATTTAAAATAATCCAAATTTGGGGGCGGGGATTTAGGTGAATGCATCATGACTAGCTTGCAAGAACAAGGTCCTAAGTTCGATCTCTAGTTTATTAAAAAAAAAAAAAATCCTGAGCCCTTAAGATGTTTCAAAGGGAGGTTTTACCAATGCTTGCAGAATAAAAGCAATCAGCTTTTTTTGTGAAGGTGTAGTGACTCTGAAAAGAGCCTTTACATGCAAATGGGACTTTATTCTTTTGCTGAGTCGTGTGGTCTTCATTTGCCCTTGGCCTTGTGGTGGCTCTCGGTCTTCTTGGGCAGCAGCACAGCCTGGATGTTGGGCAGCACGCCGCCCTGCGCGATCGTCACCTTGCCCAGCAGCTTGTTGAGCTCCTTCGGCGCCCGCGCGCTCGGCGTAGTTGCCCTTGCGGAGCAGGCGGTGCACGCGGCCCACAGGGAACTGCAGCCCGGCGCGGGAGGAGCGAGTCTTGACCTTGGCGCGAGCCTTGCCGCCCTGTTTGCCACGTCCAGACATCTCTAGCTGCTACAAGAACAAAAGAAAATACAAGAGCGCCTGAAGAC
Organism: Fukomys damarensis; assembly: GCF_012274545.1. Lineage (NCBI taxonomy): Eukaryota > Metazoa > Chordata > Mammalia > Rodentia > Bathyergidae > Fukomys > Fukomys damarensis. The sequence continues at coordinate 17,096,830 of NW_022900922.1, forward strand.
TTTTATAGGTGGTGCAGGGCTGCGCTGGTAAACCACTTCATTGGTGAAAAAGGCTGTTTTTATGTCCAATAGCAAAAGCAAATGTAAGTCCTTATTTGCATTAAGCCCTCCCCTTTGGAAAAAAAAGTCTTTTTATCCAATCGGTAGTGACGAATCTCAAAGCCTTATTTGCATGAGGGGGCTATAAATAAAAGGCCTCAACTCTCTCTTCCTGTAATTTGTGTTGTGAGCTTTTGGTGCAGGGTCTCTCTCCTTTTTTTTAGTTCCAATGCCAGAGCCTTCAAAGTCTGCTCCGGCCCCAAAGAAGGGCTCTAAGAAGGCCATCACTAAAGCGCAGAAAAAGGATGGCAAGAAACGTAAGCGCAGCCGCAAAGAGAGCTATTCCATTTATGTGTACAAGGTGCTTAAGCAGGTCCACCCGGACACGGGGATCTCGTCCAAGGCCATGGGCATCATGAACTCCTTCGTCAACGACATCTTCGAGCGCATCGCCGGCGAGGCGTCTCGCCTGGCGCATTACAACAAGCGCTCGACCATCACGTCGCGGGAGATCCAGACGGCCGTGCGCCTGCTGCTGCCCGGGGAGCTGGCCAAGCACGCCGTGTCTGAGGGCACCAAGGCCGTCACCAAGTACACCAGCTCCAAGTAAGTGCCTATGTAGGCACTTCTCAAACCAACGGCTCTTTTCAGAGCCACCCACTTTGTCTAAAAAGAGCTGTAAGTTGTCACTTAAATCTACTGATGCCCAAAACGCCAATCGCCGCTTTTCCTCCTTAGGTCCATTTGTCTTTAATGTTAGTTTCTTTTTCAATTACTCGGACACCTCCATGACTCCCCTTCCTACTGCAGAATGCTGCTGATAGCACTTCGGAGTACCCTACTGGGCCAGAAATCAATTTCAGAGGTGCAGCTTCCCTGGTTTGGGAAGGGAGTTTAGGAGTGAGAAAGGGAAAATGGGGATGTTTTAGTGCTAAGAGCTTTGGCTCACTATACATTTTGTACCGGACCATAAGGACATCAGTAAGTGAAACTATTTTTCCTGGGCACCTCAGTGGAGTACTCCTGCAATTCTTTGAACAATGGAAGTTACTGATTTCGAGTTATAATTGTTTACTGCTGCGAAGGATTACTCCCGAACCATTCAAATTTTTCTCTAATCTGAGAAATCATGGGCCACTTTCCGCTTGGTACTGAAGGTTAGAATGGAGCAAGAGCGTTGGGCTAGACCTCAGAGGGGGACATAGGGTTTGAATTTCGCGCCTTTCTTTGTCTTGCCACTTAGAGCCCATAGGGAGGACCCTTAATGCGGAGGGAGACATAGTGGGTTTCTTCTACAAGCCTTTTTCCCAAGATTCAGAGATTCCAAAAATAATTGCTAGAAAATCAGGGGGAGTATTGGGTGAGTCAGTAGGGGCTGGCTTGTCTGGACCTAGTGCAGAGGGAAGAGAAAAATGCACACTGTGTGAATGAGGTGGTGATGGCAAAGGCTTTCTATGGAAAAGAAATATTTCCAGGAAGGCTGTGAGCACCTTATGCAGTGACATTCAGAAACGTGGTTAGGTAAAGAAAACTCAAAAGTAAACTTTTAAAAAAGTAGATTAAAAATTGTATAGCACACAAAATGCTAGTAAAACAGTATGTGAAAAGTAGTTTCAGTATACATAGTGCTGCTGTGAAAGGCTGGATTTAAAAATCAATGTCTTAATTTGTGAAACGCCCCTCCTCCAGGATAAAGAGCCCAGGCTGCAATTTGACACACTGTCCGTCTTTCTCTGGGTGAAAATCTTGGTAGCAGTATTATTTCTTAACATTTTTGATGTGATCCTTTGAAGTACGGATTATTTTCTCTCCAAGTTGCCTTTCATGGCTGTTTTTGCTTGCCTGTTCCTTTCTTTTTTTGTAATAAAGTAACAAAAATATTTAATGTATACTAAAATTGTATCATTGACACCAAGACTCAGGGCTCCTAAGATCAAAGCTTGGCTTTTTGCCATCTATAGTGACATTCAATAAGTGCATGCAATGTTTTGTTTGTTCGTTTATTTTTTTCTTTTTTCTCTCAAATAATATGTTTGGACTCTGGGGAGTAGAGAGAAGTCAGAAATGTTCATAAATCTTCCAGTCCATCCTCATGAGGGACCACCTTTGGACACAGACTTCGAGAGCAATCCCAGGAACCTGAGTGATACTAAAATGTTTTATACACCCACTTCCATAATAAACTCTCCCATTTTCTCCAGAGCTGCTGTCTCTGTTACTATAAAAGACAGAAAACCCAACTATAATGTTGTCAGTTCTCCTTTTAGTGAGGGAAACACTTCCTTCTACCCAGCAAAGAACATGGGAAAACACAGGAAGTGCCGAATTTGTAAAGGACCTGGGCTTGGCTGAGCTCCGAATGACAAACTAAAAGATTTTTAGAGATTTTGAAGGATTTGGAAAAGAGAGGCATACAAAGATATAGATGACAGAAGGTCCAGGAACTGCTTATGATTTCGGAAAGAACACAGTCAGATGAGAACCATCCTGGACCTGCTTCATGGAACATGGGAAGAAGGCACAGACTTCTCAGTTCTGTCTTCAGCATCTCTCAACAATGTTCATGTGTTTTGCCTGTCTTTTCATTTCCATTATGTAATATATATGTTTAAATAAAGTTGTTTCATGAAAATTTTCTGGAAAAATAATGACCTCCTTATTACTTAACAATAAGCACTACAAGTAGTAATTTCAAATATATACTGATGGGTTTCAGGACAAATACCCCAAATAAGACACCATGATATTTGAGGGGACAGTAGAAGCAGTTCTTTTCCTCTGACAGGGGGCATAAAGAAATTCTCTAATCTTCTCTTGAAGTAGGTGCCCTCCTAATAACTGGAGTAAGGATCTTGAAGACAGGGCCCTAAAAAAGAATGAATAAACAGGCCTTTCTACGTCCCATGGTGTGTAACCCCTGGATCATAATCCTTTGTCAATCAAACTTCATAGCTATTCAATTCACCAAAGAATTTAAGCATACATGGATTTTCCTTATTTCTTTAGACCTTTGTCTCTGAAGTCTACATTGTTATATAAATGTTATATTAAATAAATTTGTGTGCTTTGATTTGTCTGGTAGGAACTTTAGTAATAAAACTAGTGATGAAAAAATACATCTTTTCTCCCCTACAAATTAAAAATCGTGGCCATGGATTTGGCTTAGTGGTTCTACTCTCTGCCTTGCAAACGCTAGGGCTGGAGTTCGAACTCCAGTACCAAAAAATAAATAAATAAAATAAAAATAAAAATAAAATCAATTGTAATTCCACCATCCAGGACACTTTGGTAAGCAATCTTTCAAAAATGTTACCTGCATAAAACTATAAATGAAGATATAAATATATTATAAATGAAGATATATAAAAATTATGGAGGTGAGAGAAAAGTTTTGCTTTCCTATTATCTTTAAAATTTAGGTAAAATGTTTCATTTTCATAATAGTACTTCATTGTAGGTACATAATTGCCTTTTATTGACTTTCCATTTTTTAAGAGTTATAAATCACACTACCATGACAATACTTTTTGATGCTTCTGGACATGCTTAGGAGATTGCTTTAGGGGAAATAATAGAGGTGGTTTGTATAGATCAAGCAAAATCTGTACAATATTTTAAAACATACCTCCATGTTGCTATCCTGAAAACTTGTGTAATGTTATCAGAGAATGCTGACTTCCATATATATTCTTTTTTTTTTTTTTTTTTTTTTTTTTTTTTTTTGGTTTTTTTGAGACAGGGTCTCATTATGTAGTTGAGATTGACCTGGAACTCACTATGTAGCCCAGGCTAGTCTCAAATTCACAGTGATCCTCCTGCCTCAGCCTCCCAAGTGCTAGGATTACAGGTGCCATATATATTCTTAAACAGTGAATATTATTAGTCTTTTAAACCTTTCCAAATGGAAGACATGATAATGAAATCTTATTGTTATTTTCACTTTGAAAACAATTATTTGCATTTAGGTAGTGGGCCTTCTATTATTTTTCTTGCTCATTCCTCTTTGTTTCCCTGTTGGGATGGTGTTGTATCTATGGTCTTTTACAGAGATGGTTTCCATGTGGTATTAGTTTATGTTATGGATACAGGAGAAATAGAACTCCCAATCCATTAGAGGTCAAATGTGCTCAGTTTTGTGGTCTCACAACATCAAAGAATGAAATTCCTAACCAAAGGAAGAAGTTAGGAGAGTTTTACTGGAAATAAGGAAAAGAATAGCTCCTGGAATTCCAGGAGTGGTCCTGAGTGGGTGGGCACCAAGGCCTTTTATCAAGGGTAATTTATACAGCAAAATGACAACATGGGTATAATGCGGGTCTCATTACAATCAACCTATAAAATTATAAGTATAGCTTAACTAATTTGATCTAATGGGAAACAAGTCACATAGCAAAGGTACATGGAAGGAACAAAGACATTTTGGGGAAGGAGAGTATGGGTCTGGATGTTCTGGTCACTCACCTTGGCGATTGATGCCTATCTGGGACCACTGGACCTGGTGGTGCTAATTTCTGGGTATTCTCAAGTTGCAGTTGAGAATATCAAAGTGATCTAGATATTACTGGAATTCAAGGAAAGTCTCAAGGCAGACATTGGTAATTGGATAAAACACAAACCTGACATCAGAGGGAAGAAATGTATGCAAATGAAATATGCAAATTTCGATTTTCTATTGGTTACCTTGTGTTAGCCAATGGGAGGAAAGCATACAGCCTACCTCCAGTCCCTATAAATACTTCTCATACCACAGTTTCTAATGGCAATTGTCTTGCACTTTTCTGCTGAGCCATACACTCTTTTGCGAAGATGTCTGGACGCGGCAAGCAGGGTGGCAAGGCTCGCGCCAAGGCCAAGACTCGCTCCTCCCGAGCCGGGCTGCAGTTCCCCGTGGGCCGCGTGCACCGCCTGCT
>NW_022900922.1:17102828-17104386 GCF_012274545.1 Fukomys damarensis
CGAAGCAAACCGCTCGCAAGTCAACCGGCGGCAAGGCCCCGCGCAAGCAGCTGGCTACCAAGGCTGCCCGCAAGAGTGCGCCGGCCACCGGCGGCGTGAAGAAGCCTCATCGTTACAGACCCGGCACCGTGGCGCTGCGCGAGATCCGCCGTTACCAGAAGTCCACCGAGCTGCTGATCCGCAAGCTGCCGTTCCAGCGCCTGGTGCGCGAGATCGCGCAGGACTTCAAGACCGACCTGCGCTTCCAGAGTTCGGCCGTCATGGCACTGCAGGAGGCGTCCGAGGCCTACCTAGTGGGGCTGTTCGAGGACACCAACCTGTGCGCCATCCACGCCAAGCGGGTCACCATCATGCCGAAGGACATCCAGCTGGCGCGCCGCATTCGTGGGGAGAGGGCATAAATTCTTAGGCTAAAACCCAAAGGCTCTTTTAAGAGCCACTCAATTATTTCCAAGAAAGTAGCTGTAACCATTTAAAATGAATCTGGGATGAGTGAAATTCTCACTCCGGTAAAGAATCTTGGTCTAATTTACATGCGTTCTGGTAAAAGGTTGTAAGTATACAGGCTTTCCTTGTTAATACAGCGTACTTCAAGTTTGTCTTTGTAAGGAACTTACTTATAAGTTACCATGGTTACATTTCTGTGTTTTGCTTTACAGTATTTTGTGATCAAATACTGCAGGAAAAGTGGTTTGGAGCGTAGTTTAAGATAAACTTTTGCTTAACTTTTATAGTTAATATTTGAAATGTAGAACTTGCTGGAAATTGAGGCCCACTAATTTCCTCTTTCACCAAGGATTTAAAGCTTTTCTACAATTAAATTTTTCATTTACTTACTAAGCAACTCTTCCACTCTGCCAATTGTGCACCATACAAAACACTATAAAATGTAATTAGTATGGATTAATTTAAGAGTTTTAATAAAGCAACTTTTGGCTTATGAAATATTTATATAATCTAAATGGTGAAAGTAAAGTTTTACGTGCTTTTCTGTGTGTGTAGTTTTTAGACTCGTACAAGCAACTTCCTGGCAGACAACTGCCACCCATAGGTGTCAGAATTGGTCTCTTGTCCTACCCAGGGTAACAGTTCCAGCTCTGGGCCCCTGCTGAAGGTCAAGTGTTTCAATATTCTGGTTATAGCTGTGCTGGACAGTCTCTCTGGCCCTCCGTTTCTTTCTCTCCGTTTCTTCTCTCTCTCTCTCTCTCTCTCTCTCTCTCTCTCTCTCTCTCTCTCTCTCTCTCTCCCTCCCTCCAAAAAAGTGCTTTAGGTATAGGTTGTGAAGGGAGCATAAATTCTCAATATGTCCGCGGATCAAGTGCATAGGAGCAGTAGCTCAGCCCAGCTACTCGGTCTTTATTTTTCCTTTTGAGCAAGTGCAAAACACAAATTTTGCTTTCAGTTTTCATTTACTTGGCACCTTCAAGAGTATAGCACTATGTAAGTAAATAAAATTTTAACACCACTAGAATTCATGACTGCTGGAATTACTATAGGAAGATTAGAAATTGGCCAGAAATAAATCGGGCATGGTGGCACACGCCTGTAATCCCAGCGC
>NW_022900922.1:17104483-17110885 GCF_012274545.1 Fukomys damarensis
AAAAAAAAAAAAAAAAAAAAAAAAAAAAAAAAAAAGAAAGAAAGAAAGAAAGAAAGAAAAAAGAAATTGGCCAGAAATAGCATTTGGTGATGATTTGTTAAGGTTCAAAAAGCAACCATGGTACCTACTGTACCACCTATGACATGGGCTGGGGATTTAGCTCAGTGATTGCACTGCCTGCCTCACAGGTGCAAGGTCCTGAGTTTACATCCCCAGTACCAAAAAAATAAAAAAGAAAACAAAGAAACTAAGACAAATCTATTTCTCCATCAGAAAAATGAGGGTAATATTTGAAAGATTGTAATGGAGATATGAGTCTATTTTGCAGACATCTAGGATTATAGAAGTATTGATAATTAGCTGTATATTATTTATACACTAGGATTTTAAAAAATTTGACATGACCTAACTTTGAGATTCTGAATTTTTCATTTGTTCTTAGTTGCATAGATTCTGGTTTAATCTATGTTTAGAAATTAATCTGTCTAGAAATAAAATTTCTGTATATTTGTATAAATCAAAGTATGGAAAAAATCCACATTTATGAAAAAAATGACTGACTATTTTGCATGAAGAGCACCACCAGGATTTTATCACTGCAGGAGGCACCTATTTTGCATTATTAAGGTGGGCTGGAGAGAAAGACAGGCAGAAATGCTACCTCCAAATTTCCACTAATATATAAGAATTATTTTGAGCTAAAGACATTTCTAATATAGTGGATGCAAAGAGTGCATTCTGAAAGGCCTTTTTCTTTTTAAGGAGAAAAACATTTCCTTGTGAAAGATGTCCTTACTTTACTAGGAGAAAAGAAATATTCTTCAGGAGGGTGTAATCAAAGATTTTGTGCAAACAGTAGGAAGTCATAACTGAGAGAATTTCAAGATATTGTCTTCTTTCAGCTTCTTCCAAATTGCCCCTATTTGTTCAACTTACTATAAAGACAATTAGGCATTGCCATTTATTTAGGATTTAGTTTCATGAAATCTACCCTGTCCATAAAAATATGACATAATATATATTTTTTGTTTGTTTGTTTGTTTGTTTGTTTTTTGAGACAGGGTCTTATTATGTAGTTGAGACTGTGAGACTGACCTGGAACTCACTATGTAGTCCAGGCTGGTCTTGAACTCTCAGAGATCCTCCTGCCTCAGCTTCCCAAATGCTGGGATTATAGGCGTGTGCTACCCTGCCCGGCACATATATATATATATATATTCATATATATCCATATGTATATTCATATATATATATATATATATCCATATATATCCATATCTATATCTATCCATATATATATTTTTTTTTTGACAGAGTCTTGATATGTAGCTCAGGCTGTGCTTGAACTTGAAGTAATCCTCTTGCTTCAGCATCCTTGGACTACAACGGTGTGCCAACACACCCAGCTCCTTATATACTTTTAATCTATTTCATGAGAAATAAATTCTCATGTTAAATCCAGACCCTAAAAGGATAGAGGTGAAGTTTTACCTTGTATATATTAAATGTTGGTTGTTGCAAGGGCTTAGGCAAAACATAGCATTTCTTTTCCAGAAAGTAATCACAAATACCACACCACAAACTGATGCTTATAGCTAAAATTCCTGGAATTTAGAATCAGTTTTGATTAGAGAGAATTGTGTGAAAAGAACAAAATTCTCAGAGAAAAGAACTAATTCAATTTCTATGGGATCAGCTTTAAAAAATTAGTATCAGCGCTTCCAGTTTTTCCAGTAGTAAACTGCTTATTAATTAACAAGGGTTAGGAATCTATAACACAACAGTGAAAACCTATATGCAGATTTGGAAATCTGAACTTCATTCAAGGTTTGGCAGTGAGAATGCTGGAGGGAACTGTCTTGGGGAGGAGAACAGAGAAATATTTGCACATTGATTTTAAATCTGTCACATATAAAATGAACTGTCAGCATCTCGTGCTTTACTATATACTGTTACTTAAAAAAAAAACCCTCCTAAGTCCATACATATTCTCAACTAATGTGAAACTACATAACTATGTAATCGTAAGTTCCTAGTCTCAACTGTGATTAATGTAAATTAACAGGTGAAAGTTAAGTTGTTCTGGGTGAATAGATAAGATTGTTTCACTCCTTGTCTGTTGGGAAGGAATGTTTTGAAAACCTTGGGACATTCTGTAAGCATCTATTATTGACCCCTACGCTGCCTATCCCCTTATAAAAACAGACTAAGCCCCTGAGCTGTGGCCTCTCGGAGATACTTGGCTCCGGGAGTGCCCCTCTGACCAGACTAATAAAGGTCTGTTTACCAACTAGTCTGGTGTGTTCTTTCCTGAGTGATTCTCGCTGCTCGTCAAGCTCCTGGAGCAATCGCTGGGCTATAGGCCCCAGCATTTTGGAGACTCTTTTGGCTGTTCAAGCTCCTGGAAGTAAGGCCCTAGGTCTTACACCTGGAGCAATCACTGGGCTATAGGCCCCAGCATTTTGGAGGCTCTTTTGGCTGTTCAAGCTCCTTGGAGTGGAAGTAAGGCCCTAGGTCTTACACTAATGACCCTGTGCAAGTAAAACTAAAATGAGAGGTGAAAGCAGTACCCTAGTTCTAAGAGCACGTTAAAAGTAACAGCCAAAATAGCAATATTTATATCCCAACCCTTTGCTTTTTCTAACATTTTTGCATTTAGCTAAACCAAATTCTCACAGGAGGCCAATAGTGTAATTACTACCCCACTGTTACAAATGAAAAAGCGACATGGCATAGTTCCAAGGTCATAATTCTCTCTTCAGTGAGAAAGTCAGATGTGTAAGGGTGGCAAAACTCCACCTGCATCCTATTAAGGGTCCAAGTTGGACCTCAGAATTAAAGGAATAGGCCAACCACAAAAAGGCATAGAAATGTTAATACAAGTGTTAGGTGGCACAGGAACCCTAACACATTAATGGTGACCTAAAGGAAGTGGGACTCACAGGCTGAATTAAATCAATAACTGCAAACAAAATGTGAAAAGATAGAGGGGCTTGGAAATGACCAGGGTAGTTTATTTAACAAGGCTCATTTGCAGAGAATTCTCTTGGCCTCTATTCCTCTCCTTTTTAAAAAAGTTGGTTGTTTGCCCCTCCCGTAGGGAAGGCATCATTCATATGGGAATTTCAACTTCAGCTTCTATGTTTATACTTTTTTTTAAAAAAAGATGCTTTCAATCTGTCTATAACACCAATAAGCTGGAATGGTATATTTCTCACTCCTTCGATTGTTTTGTCATGAATCCTGAAGCCCTCAGTAAAATTCTTAGGCGATGATAAAACCACAGGTTCAAACAGCAGTGTAATCAACGGGAGGTGGAAAAAGCCAGTAACTAAAACCAGAAAGTATTTACAGAGTTCATTCTCACAGGCCTCGGGTCACAGCCCAGAGAAGGGCGGAGCTAAGGGACGGCTGCAGCACCTCCAGCGCCCCTCCTGGTTGTAGTCCTCAATTAGGTCCGACTCTAGCTTATATTTAATCAGGCTGCACGGGTGCACTTCACTCACTCTGGTCTCTGCAAAGTTTTGGACATGTCAGGACGCGGCAAGGGAGGCAAAGGCCTCGGCAAAGGTGGCGCCAAGCGGCACCGCAAGGTGCTGCGCGACAACATCGGGCATCACCTGCCTCGGCAAAGGTGGCGCCAAGCGGCACCGCAAGGTGCTGCGCGACAACATCCAGGGCATCACCAAGCCCGCCATCCGCCGCCTGGCCAGGCGCGGCGGCGTGAAGCGCATCTCCGGCCTCATCTACGAGGAGACGCGCGGGGTGCTGAAGGTCTTCCTGGAGAACGTGATCCGCGACGCCGTCACCTACACGGAGCACGCCAAGCGCAAGACGGTCACGGCCATGGACGTGGTCTACGCGCTCAAGCGCCAGGGACGCACGCTCTACGGCTTCGGGGGCTAAACTCTTAATATTTCCTGCTACTTTCCCAAAGGCCCTTCTCAGGGCCACCCACTTTTTTCATCAAAAGAGTCTTGTCACATTGAGTCGAATTTGAGTAAGGGTACCATCAGGCATGGTGTCTTACTGCTGCCGGAGAAAACGGGGAAAAAGCTGGCCTAGTCTCAGCACTGGGGGGGAAGGCAGGGCCTAGTCTGCACAATCTGCCTCCGGAAGGTAAGTCCCAGTGCAGCGTGAACTGAGACAATCCCGTGCCTGGTGTTCTGAGAAGCTGTTAACTAGAAAACATCTTGCATCTCAGAAACGTAGGTTATAAATCCGTATATTCAAGGCAGTTGGAAAATACTGTGTAGAAGTTGTGCTGAATAGGTTTAAGGTCAAATGTACACCTCATTAAAGATACTGCCCTGGCCATATTTTGTAAAATAACAGTTATGCTCATTTTTCTAAACGGCATGCATATGTGGTATTTTATAACAATTCATTAATTTGTTTACAATTCTCAACTAGAATGTTACTCTTCAAAAGTGAGAATTTTGGTTTGTTTCTCAAGTTTCAGTACCCAAGTACAGCACTGAAGTCTGATATATCATAGTCTGGAAGTTTATTAAATGCATACATGTACGATGTATTAAACCATCCTCCAAGGCTGCCTCCTCTAGGCCTACAAGAGTGTTACCACAACTGGTTTTGCACTCAGCATTGCACTTTCTCTAGATGAGGGAAGGAGCAGGGATTGCAAATCAAGCAAGAACTGCATGAAAGTCTTGAAGGTTTAAAGGTTTCTACTCATGGTAGGCTTGACTACAATGACTATAGTGCTTTCGGTACTAGTCTGAAATGCTGTAAAAATATCAGGTACATAATGATAGAAGCTAGCGGTGACTACATTCCTCCCATACAGCTCTGTGTCTGAACTCTCTGCATTAACTCAGGGTATGAGCAAATGGAATTCTCATTTGCTCACTGGCACATTGCACAGGCCATTAAAAATCTCTTAAAACAATACCAGCTAAAAAGGACAAAAAAAAAAAAAAAAAAAAAAAAAAAAAAAAAGTCAGTCTTTCCTCTCAGGCCCTTTTCTGCTGGTCTGACTCCAGAAATGTTGAAATTATTTAGGATGTAGCTCGAATTCCATTGTCAGTTTTATTTTTATTTTTTCCATTGTCAGTTTTAAAGAGCCAAACTAGATACTTTCATCATTACCCAATAAATCTTAAATGATCACTGTCAGGTCTGTGAGAAAGGAGAGACCATCCACACAAAAGCCATGAGGCTAAAATCAACTGCTTATAAAAAATGATACCAAAAAACCGGGGAGAAGCATTTGAGCATCTTTTCAGATAAGCATGTTTCCCCATTAGCCTGCAAGTGAGTTCACATCCTTTTTTCAGTTGACTTCTGATATCTGATATATTAGTCGATCATATTGAATTAGATCCTTTAAAATTCTGTGCTACAATGAGGCAATGCCGATACAGTACTTGAGTGTAGCTCATGAAGACATTGATGGGCGAACAGCAGCTCTCATTTGCTTTCCTGTAGGCATCTTTGTTTCATTTATTCTTTTTTCAGTTATAGTTTACACGATTCACCCACTTTAGTTAAACAGCGAATTGTATGTTCTAGTTGTACAGCTATAACTAATTTTAAAACATTACCTAATTTTCACTCTTCTGTGAATGAGTGTGTATATTTAATTCCTTGGGACTGTGTTGGCTCTCAGAAACGAAGGCATCTTTTCTAAACCAGGTTTTGATTTCCCTGCATCCAACATGTATTCTGGCAGTCAGAATCTGGTTTCCCTTTCGTTTTCACCGAAATAAACTATCGTACTGGTGGCTAAAATCTCGTTTTTTTTTCAGCACATAACTGGGGATTTACTTCTCTGAGCTTGCAGAAATAATTTTCTCTAAAACAGGGCCTACCACTTTCCCATCCCCCTACTTGCCTTTGCGGGCCTCCGGCAACATTAGGTCATCGTTTCTGATTGGCTCACAGGCAGACAGCTCGCTGATAGGGTTGTGACTTTCTTTGTTCGCTTAACTGACCTGGTCCTTTCACTTTCTATTATTAAAATCGTCCTGCTTTTATGTAAGAAACAGAAGGAAGCAACGTGGATATGTAGGGTTGAATTTTGCTTTTACTCCCGCAACCGTGGCATTATTTTACACCTGGCGCTGTTAGGCTCTGCGTTACAGCCCTTTTGTGTAGTTGGGCGGCCCTGAAAAGGGCCTTTGTTCAAAAGTGCAGGCTGTGGCAAAATAAGAAAACCTCAGCCCCCGAAGCCGTAGAGCGTGCGCCCCTGGCGCTTGAGCGCGTAGACCACGTCCATGGCCGTGACTGTCTTGCGCTTGGCGTGCTCCGTGTAGGTGACGGCGTCGCGGATCACGTTTTCCAGGAAGACCTTCAGCACCCCTCGGGTCTCTTCGTAGATGAGGCCGGAGATGCGCTTCACGCCGCCGCGCCTGGCCAGGCGGCGGATGGCGCGTGGTGATG
>NW_022900922.1:17111129-17178822 GCF_012274545.1 Fukomys damarensis
AGTGGCAGAGTAGAGGCGGGAAATGTGACGCTAACAAGTGCCCGCCCACAAGCCACCTCCAGGACCCATTAAATCACAGGCACGGGCAGAGGCAGGCAACCCGGCGAAACCATTCTTTCCTGAATTTGTAAGAAAATTAGGTTTAAACACTATAAAATTTAAAAGCAAATCTCACAACTACTTTTGTGAAAACACTTTTAAAAGAGAACTGAACAGATTGCTAGGAAACAGATTTTGTCATCTTTCGTATATCCAGCTACACTGCTTTACATGATTGGAATACAACTGCCAAACTCACGAAATGCAGATTCCTCCAACTCCTGTAAAAGCTTCAGTACATACAAGCCGGGGGAAATTTTTCAGTACCCTGACTGCTTGTTTTTTCATACTAAAGGGGAATTCCGACTGATCTCGTGGTTGATACAGCTTTTTTGCTTGAAAATATGGGTGGCTCTTAAAAGAGCCGTTGATTAAAACCTTATGCATTATAGTGCAATTATGCCCTCTCTCCGCGGATGCGGCGCGCGAGCTGGATGTCCTTGGGCATGATGGTGACCCGCTTGGCGTGGATGGCGCACAAGTTGGTGTCCTCAAACAGCCCCACTAGATAGGCCTCGCAAGCTTCCTGCAGCGCCATGACGGCCGAGCTCTGGAAGCGCAGGTCGGTCTTGAAGTCCTGCGCGATCTCGCGCACCAGGCGCTGGAACGGCAGCTTGCGGATCAGCAGCTCGGTGGACTTCTGGTAACGGCGGATCTCGCGCAGCGCCACGGTACCCGGCCGGTAGCGGTGCGGCTTCTTCACGCCGCCGGTGGCCGGCGCACTCTTGCGGGCAGCCTTGGTAGCCAGCTGTTTGCGCGGGGCTTTGCCGCCGGTGGACTTGCGAGCGGTTTGCTTCGTCCGAGCCATTATTACACTTTGTGAAGCTCTGAAACCTATGTACCCTATTCGGAACAAGGTCCCTGCCTTATATTTATAGTATGTACCGTGTGGTGATTGGATAACAACAGTACCTCTTTATGAAGTAGCAGGCTCTGATTGGTTTGTTTTTAAAGCACTTTCATTGGTTACTATTTTCAATCCCCTGTTCCAGGTTTTTCTCTTCCCTTTTCTGCATTTTATCTTTATAAATTTAAAGCACGTTTTGTTTGTTTTTATAAAATTAGTCATTGATTTCCATGATAAATTTAATAAACCAATTCTATTTTGGGAAGATGGGCATAAATAGTGCCTATCCACTCCGTAAGTGCCCTATTTGCACTTCACTTGTTCATTTTTGAAATATAGGGTTAGTTTCTGACATTTTTTGCAAAAATTGGATTCCTGTATTGTTAACATTTAGCAAGGGCTGTTACAGAAACCGAAACAACATATCATATTTAGTAAAACTACATAATTGCTCAAAGAAATATTTTCTGTAGTAACACACCTTACCATTAAATGTTCACGCTCCTCTGAGTTGTAGATTTGGAGCCTTTTGAAACCTGTTTCTATGAAGGCCTAGCTCATGCACTGCTAGGTGCAAAATGGCGGTCTGTCTCGTTTCCCGCCCAGAGGCGGATCGCTGTGGAGCGCACCATTCCAACCAGCCCGGTTAGACCGCATGGCTAGGGAATAATTTAGTTTTGGGAAAAGCAGACCAGATAGCTGTGTCAAACATTAAAATGTTGTGCTTTCTTCAGAACTAAAAGGAGTAGACCTGATTCAATGTTTTGATTGGTGTATTTCATTTTACCAAATGCCCATTGAAAAAGCAGTTTTAGCATCCTTTATTTGCATAGAACTTTTCAGAGGCTTTTTTTTTTGCGGGGGGAGGGGCGGGAACCCAAGGTTTAATTTAATGCCAACAAAGGCAGACACAGCTATTTGAATAAAATCACATCGAAACAGATTCGGAGTCAGATAATTCTCATTGTAACCATAGCAAAAGCTTCACTTGGTTAGATGCTTTGTTAATGTTGGAAAATTTTGTTTCAAAAAGGATTTACTTACAAACCTGACAATATTGTCTGTCATGTTATTTTGTAATTTCCTACCTTTGAAACGGAGATGCATAATTTTGTTTCCATTTATTTTGTTCCAGGTTTTTCGGGGAAATTATGTAGTAGTTTGAAAAGATAGCTTCCAATAAAATGGAAAAATGGACAAAATCCTGGGATTATTGCATTATTCATTTTGTTCCTAGGCTGCTGCGCACTTTGAAAACCGACAGTGTGGATGGTTAAGAAGTCACTGCCTTATTCTCCCCAAGCACTAGACCCTTCCCCACAGCCGGCCTGTGGAAGATGAGGATTTAGTAGCATTTTATTCTCCTGGTAACAGCCATTGGTCCACAATGTGAAATCATTTTAGCATGTTAAAGGAAACGCGTTTTAAAATCTTACCCCAGGGGTGTCGCCCTCTCATTTTCACAAAAGGAATCTAAATTCTTGGGACAATGCCTCTCACAGAACCGGCTCTTCTCCCTAACGTTTATTTAATGCCTGACCTAGCCTCACTTGTGAACCTTGTAATTTGCAGTCGTGTGAGGGTGAAGAAATTATGTCCCAGGGCGCTAGCATTTTACGTGCTGAGGTGGAACAGAGCTCACTTCGGGCATGCTGTAGGGCTGAGGGCACTGCATGCTTGTAAAATGCGTTGAACTGCAAGAAAAGACGAAGTTACAACTGTGGAAGTGCCACAAGCGCAGTTAGTGGCAATTGCGTTTACTGAATTACGCAGTTTTGATTTATTTTCTTTTACCCCAAACATGGAAGGCATGCACCAGGCACTTTTTCAGTGCGCCGGAAGCAATCTCATGCCTGAGAACCAGTCCTAAAAGTACTCAAGGCCTACATCCGCGCTACTCTTGCGGCTTCCACTTACTTATTCAAGACTTCGGGATGCATCTGCGCGGGTAGAGGGCAGCAAACCCTAAAGCTTCTTGGAAAGCTGGGAAGGTCGGCGGCCGCGCCTGGAGCTCGGCGGTTTGGGGGCGGTGCCAAAGTGCACCAATCACGGAGCAGCCTCGCTCTATAAATAGGCGGTACCAGGGCTCCCGCGCGTTCCTGTTCAGTGGGTCTTCTTTCTCTTTTTGCTTTTTATTCGTCATGTCCGAGACTGCCCCGGCTGCACAGCCGGCCTCAACGGCCCCCGAGAAGCTGGCGACTGCCAAGAAAGCTAGAAAGCCTGCCAAGGCTCCAGCAACCACTAAGAAGTCTGCGGGCCCTTCGGTGACTGAGCTTATCGTGCAGGCCGTTTCCTCCTCCAAGGAGCGCAGCGGGGTGTCGCTGGCCGCGCTCAAGAAGGCGCTGGCGGCCGCAGGCTACGACGTGGAGAAGAACAACAGCCGCATCAAGCTAGGTCTCAAGAGCCTGGTGAGCAAAGGCACCCTGGTGCAGACCAAGGGTACCGGCGCCTCCGGCTCTTTCAAGCTCAACAAGAAGGCGGCTTCTGGGGAGCCCAAGCCCAACGCCACGAAAGTGGCTACAAAGGCAAAGGCAGCAGGCGCTCCCAAGAAGCCGAAGAAAGCTTCCGGGGCCGCCGCAAAGAGGGCGGTCAAGACTCCCAAGAAGGCCAAGAAGTCCCCGCTGGCAAAGAAGCCTTCCAAGAGCCCAAAGAAACCTAAAGTCGTGAAGCCCAAGAAAGTAGCCAAGAGCCCCGCTAAAGCCAAGGCTGTGAAACCCAAAACACCTAAGGTGAAGGTGACTAAGCCGAAGGCTGCCAAGCCCAAGAAGGCACCACCCAAGAAAAAGTGAGCAGTCTGGTTGGAAGATCCTTCCGGTAACCCAACGGCTCTTTTAAGAGCCACCATTACATAGTTCAGAAAAAGAGCTTTTTGCACGCTTTGGCAGTTAAACAGCGTTCAGCTGGTGAGCTGGGGTTGATTTCCCTGTTAATCTGAAGCTTGAATTTGGCGTTTTCAGTGTTCCGAGAGCTACCAGTTCCGCAAGTCAGTAAATTCTTAGCCCCCAGTACATGAGAGTCACGGGGGGTTTATGGGACAGTTTAATTTATAAACTAGCTGATGGTAATTACGGTAAACTAGGTCCACCTGCTTCTGGCCTGAACAAATTAGTGTAAAGATTAAGGTCGCATTCTTGGGCCAGAACTGCTTAAGTAGCTGGAATGTGGGTGGGCTTGTGGGGCCACACCCTCCCCCTAGGTGTGGGTGGGTAGGGCTGGTCCTGGGAATGTGGGTGGCCGCTGCTGTGGTTGGTGTCCTTCAGGCCCGCCTCTGATCAGGCCTTATAGCTACAGCTAAGGACGTGGGTTCCAACGTCTTCTTGCCTACGGAGAGTGAGTGTACGTCTTTTCCTCTTATATGGATGCTGGATCTGTCAGATTAAGGCCCCGTCATTTAACCTTAATTACCTCCCTAAAGGCCCTGTCTAACTCCAGTTTACTTAGGGGTTACAGTTTAAATATGTGCGGTTGGGGATGCAATTCCACTCATGAGATTGTTTTATTTGCTGGTATAAAATAGTTTTTTTCTCTTCAATTCTGGCAAAAGCCTATATTGCCCAGTACATTTTATGTGTTGCAGATGTCTGACCTTTTCATGCTTTCAAAAATATCATGTTAATTTAATATGTTTAATATGTTAGTCACAATGCCCTTTTATACTAAAGCTTTTTCATGTCATGAGTCACTTTTCTTGCTGAGGTTCCTTTTTCATATTCTTGTGAAATTAGGGAAACAGTTACAGTTCTCAAGACTATCCACACTTCTAAAACCATTTTCAATTTGCTGGAGGTAGGTGTCCTAACTACCCTGCAGTTCAGTAATTTGCCAGAAAGATTCATTACTTAACCATTAGTTTATTGCTGTGAAAGGACACAGACTAAAAGCAGCCACTGAAAGAGGCACACAAGACAGTGTATGTACTGACCGGGCCCCTGTTCTCCTCCATTCTCAAGAAGACACATTTAATTTCTAACTCTTAGTACCTCAGAATGTGGCCTGGTTTGGAATAGGGTTGTTGCAGATGTCATTATGAGGTCATAGTAGAGTAGGATGGGCTGGTGACTTACAAGGAGAGCTGGTGTCCTTGTAAGATGGCCACGTGAAGACAGAGACACAGACTCATGCCATGGGGTGACAAAGGTACTGATCCTGCTCATGCAGCTGCAAGCCAGGACTCCCACAGATTGCCAGCAAACTACCAGAAGCTAGGAAGAGCGAAGAATTCCCCTCCAGGGTTCCAGGCAAGCACGCCTCTGCTGATTCCTGGACTCAAGATTTCTACTGTCCCTAAAACTGAAAGACAATAAATGTGTTGCTTTAAGCCACCCAGCTTTTGTCACTTTGTTACAGAACCCCTAGGAAACCAACTCAGGCACACTGCAGGGAAGTTCCAAATGTGAACTTCCAGGCTTCCTCCCCCAGTGATGCTATCTATGAACAGTGTCACTTCCCAGCGTTAAAGCTTGACGACACACAGTTACTGGCAACCAAGGAAGCTCACTGGGGCTTCAGTGGCTGGAGTTTTTGTTAGAATTCTGTGGTTGATTATTCACATGGCTGACCTTTAGCCTCCAGTCCTTCTAGAGATCCAACAGATACTGGTGACCTAAAACTCCCATTATGATCATATTGCTGACTATCTGGGGCCAATGACTCCAGGTAAATAAAGGGAGTCTAACCAGGTACGACATTCCAAGGGCCTAGAGGTAACCTCCAAGAAGTTGAGGGCAAATATCATACCTCTCTTTGATTAAGGTTAAATCCCCACTGTGTACTTTTAGAAGCTAGGCTTTACATTTAGATCTAGTGGGATTAATTGTCTGAGTACTGTTTATTTATAAAGTTCCTTTCTCCACTGTTTTATCATGACACTTTATTTAGGAAGCAGGGTACTAACATTTGCGTGGGCCTGCTCCATTGTCTCTTTGCACCAGTGCCAGGCTGTTTATTGTCAATTTCTCATTTTTGATTTTCTGTAGAACCTTGTATTTTTTTCAAGAATTCCCAGACTATGGGGAGGGGAGGAGGGGGTGAAGGGAGGGCAGGGACAAGGGGAAGAAATGAGAACCAAGACCTGTCATGTAAAGGTACAAGATCCCAATAATGAATAAGTGTACCTTATACCTAAAATGTACCAATAAACTCAATAAAAAGAAAGAAAAAAAAAAAGAAATCCCAGACAATTCTTGGTTCTTTATATTTGCATATTAAATACAGACCCCGTTTGTCAATTTCTATAATCTTGTTAGGAATGATTATGATTGTAATGAATTTATGGATCATTTGGAAACTAGTGATACCTTCAACATATGGAGTATTTCAGCCATACTTCTATTCCTTGTTATTTAGTTTTTCTGCTTAATTTCTAATTGAAAATCCAGACATACCAACAGAAAATATTAATAATATATTTATGGCAAAAGCACCAAAAGACAACTGTTAAACTGAGAAAAAGTTTGAAACTAAATCATAGATAGAAGCTAATACTATAATATATAGATACCTATATACTACTGAGAAAATACAAAAAAACTTAGAAAATGGGCAAAAGAAAGGACAGTACACACAAAGTGAAATTAAATATGGCCTCAGTCTTGTTCATAATAGGAGAAATACAGATTAAAATTAAGTTGGAACATGATTTCTAAAGCTTCAACTTGAGAAAAAAAATCCCAACTTGTACAAAAATCTCCAAATTGCGACTTTCTCTGTGACATGCTATGGGGAACAGACACTGTCTGTTACTATCAGCTGGTAGCATCCCTATGAAAAGGAATTTGGCAATAACTGGTAAGATGACCTAATCTATTGAGCCATTTAGCCAGAATTCCTACCTTTAGGAATCACTTAAAAGATACTAACAGGAAACAATGCTGAGTTGGGTGTGGTGGTATGCGCTTGTAATCCTAGGTATAGGGAGGCTGAAATGGAGGGTGGTGTCAAAAATTTGAGGCCAGCCTGGGCAATTTAGCAAGATCCTGTCTCAAAATTTTTTTTTTAAAAGGACTGGGAATGTAGCTCATTATAATGCCCTGTATTTAGTTCCCAACTACAAAGAACAAACAAAGCGCTAACTGAAGCATACGTACAGCCACTCACCACATACAGTACTATTTATTGTTCCTTTGGTTCTTTTTATTTCTTACCCCCAAGTTCCTCTGTAGTATTCTTTTCAAGGGAATAAGCTAAAATAGTGCTGTGTGACAAGAGAATCCCTTTAGCAGTACATTTAGACTCCAAGTAGTTACTTATATGATCTTTACTTTGTGCAATTGTGGACACACTGAGCTCAAACAAACATGAAATACAAGTCCAAAATTATAGAGCTCCAAGGCTGTCTTCTAGATTTCTAAGTAGTAAAGCCAATATCAAGGTTGTTTAGGAACTATCATGGACAGAGAAGCCTCAGGGTGGAAGATAGAAGGAGAAGCCAAGGGAAGGATCTCAGCATTGACAGTGGTACCTACCTGGAGAGGGGCAGATCACCTAGCAGGTCAGCCGCAGAGGGCCCTCTGTTCTTTAGAAAGAACCAAAGGGGAACGCTATTCATGTTTCTATGCTTGGTCCTCAGCAATATCTACCCTATATGTCATTATTTTTAAAAGGTCTACCAAAGTAAATACAATGTTTTATCCTCCCCTGAAACTAGAAACTAGTTTGTCTAGTATTAGGGCTTGGGAAGATAACTGGCTTCACACTGTTTGTCTTAGTTTGTGTGTGGAACTAGAACAGAATACCTGAGACTAGGTAATTAATAAACAACAGAAATTTATCTCTCAGTTCTGGAGGTTGCCCAAGAACACAGCACTGGCATCTGGTGTAGACCTTACTGTGTCATCCCATGGCAGAGATAGCAGAGAAGGGCAACAGAGCAGAAGGGATTGATTCACTTTGATTCCAAATCAATTCTCTTGATAACAAACTCATTGCCATGATAACATTAACTCATCCATTAGGGTAAAAGTCTTTATATTGTAATCATCCATTCAAGGCCCTCCTCTCAACACTTTGCAAAATTTCTAACACATGAAATTTGGGGGCTACTTTTAAACTATAGCATTGTCCTTCATCCTGGCTGATCTAGGCATCCCCTGTAGGAGAGAGCCAAGTTACAAAACCAAATACCAAAAGGATGGTAGTGATAGAAGTCAGAGCCCAGGAGTACCTACTATCCAATGTTAAGATACAGGTCTTGCCCAGAAATTGCCCAGGTCTTGGAGGTGGAAAGATCTATCACTTCCCGGACTTTGACTTTTAATTGCTTAATGTCCCAGGGATTTAGTTTTCCTGGTTGCAACCTGAGATATAATAATACTATCTTCACTTTACAGTACAGAAATGTATTGTCTGTGTTAAATGATAAAGAAGCCCATGGTTCCTGGGACACAGAGCTGTTTGTAGGAGCTGGTTCACAGTGGCTTGAAAGCCAGCTGAGCTGATAAATCACACATTTTGTGAACCAGTTGAATTGTTAAGCTCAGCAAGTGTTTAAAATCAAGTCATATAAACTTACAAATAACATACATATTTTAAATTAATAAATACCCAGCATTCCTAATATTTCACTACTATGGTTGTTGCTCACACCTCACATCTCCATGGTGAGCTACTGTGCATTTCTTCCCAACTCCATGCTAATCACACTAGTAGTCCATCTACTATGGTGGGAGTAATGGTGCAAAGAAATGGGCAAACACTACAAATTAAGGGGTTCTTAGTTTTATCTGACTATATATGGAATGAATACTAATTTGTCTTTTTGAGAGCTGATTGTCGGCTGTGGATGCTGGGCCACTGGTACTGGTATGTCTGTGGAATACAACGTGGCTGAAACTGTTCCTGCCAACTGTTGTTGCCAGGGTGAACCCTTGCTGTGGTGCAAACACAAAAATAAACAGAAAGTGAGTGAGAAGTCTCTCCTTCCAGCCCTGTCCTCTGCCAGAGCCACCTATTTGGGGATAGTTGGTAGCAAAGCACCACGGAAAAGGATCAAAGAAACTAGACCTTCATGGTCAGACAGGGTCACCTCTAATGATCTTAGGCTGCCTCATATTTCTTACTGTTCCATATAGTTCTGTTGTACCATTGTAAATAAAGTGTTCCATTCATTACATTCTCTTCCTATACTCTGTTGGTTTAATTTCTTGTTTTTGGCGTCCTAAGATGGCACTCTTTGATTTTACAGTAGTAAAAGAGTAAAGGATGGTGAACAGTTCATTTATTTTTCTGTGATATTAGAATTCAGCTCCGATGGCCTCTATAGTTCCCATGAAGGGATATGTGGAAATGAGGTGATCCCTGAAAGTGATGTAAAGGGCTGGGAAGAGCTCAGAGCTTAGAAAGCAGAATGTATGAAGCAGTTGTCAGATAGCATATTGGTCCCATGAAAGCAGAGCCTGCTTTTCACCATGGGGTCAATACCTATGCTGAAGCCCACAAAGTGGGTGCTTAGCAATATTAGGTGAATGAACCAAGTGGAAATAGAACAAATCTTAGAAACTCAATAGGACTAGTGGGCAAAGTAGAAAATCCAGGTGGCCTGGGCCCATGAATTTATACTGATCAAAAATCCCAAATGTGGTGCTTATCTTCTGATGTGTTCAAGCCGGTGGGTACAGAGGCAGGAAAGATAAGCTTGCTCACAGTCAAGGTACCACTGTGTCTGCGGACTGGTAAAAAACATGAAGCAAGAAATTGAAATCTGGAAACAGACTGGAATACTAATGAGGAAAGGGAGTGGACACGAGACAGAACAAAGATCTATTTTTAAAAGTCCTGCCTTTTCACCATGAGTATATTCTCTTATCAGACCTAATTCTATCTTCAATTGTCACTCAAATTTTGTTCCTTCTTTTATAGTAAATTTTTTCCACACCAGCACGAAACTTTTATTATTTCTTGCAAGTAAGTAACCAAGAGTGCTGGACCCATAACTGCCACTTTGAGCTGCAAATGTACCGGAAATCCTCTGGACAGATACTAAACAATTCTCCACTGAACATGTATGTGATTGAAATATAGGTCTTGGCAGCACCCTAAGCTCATTGTCTTAAATATTCAGACTTAAAAGCAACTGAGGTCAAGCATCCTAAAGTTGGAAACTTACTGCTTCCTTGCAGAGCCTTTCAGTGTTAGATCCTTGCAGTGTTAGATTCGCTAGGACCCATGTGCCCCTGACCCCCAGTATAACTAGGGAAACCAGCTATTTTGGTTTACATCTAGATGTCTGCTTAAAGCCTCATGGTACCCACAGGTGGACTTTTGGAAGAGGGTTGGATCATGCTGTAGCCAACTTGCTGTTAGGTAGTGGGGCCTGATACCACTGGGTCGCTGGGGATGTGATCTAAGGTGCATCTCCCTCTCTGGCTCCTCCCTTCTCTCTCTGCTTCTGGCTACCATGGTATCAGCAGATGTCCTTGGAGTCGGCCAAACATGGTTTGGAACTGTGAGTCAAAATAAACCTCTCCTTTAAGTTGTGGGTGTCTGCTATTTTGTGCTGGCAATGAGGAATGTTTCTAAGACATCAGCCAACTTATTCCTGAAGAAGAAACCATGTTTGTTCTCCCAGAAATGTTTGATTTTTAAGTCCTGCGTGCTATTCATTTATCCCTCTGAGAGTTTGACTTATGGCCCATCTTGCCAAATACAGGGTTTAACTAGGGGAACTGTAAGGCAACTCCATCATCCTCCAGTTGTAGTTTCAATATTTCCTTCAGAATTACTGCTAAACTGTCTACTCAAAAGAGAGAACCCACTTAGCTACAGACCGTAACTGCCTGTGGAAGCTTATCTTTAGTTTGTGCAGCTTCAACATATACTGATTCACTAAATCCCTATCCCCTCTCTGAATTTCTGCTCAGTTTCTGTTTGTAGCCAACTTTCTCCAGCCTGCAACTGTCTCTTAGCCTGTATCTCCACTAATCAATCAGACCCCTTCCAACTGCACCTAGGGCTCCTAATCTACTCCAGGATGTAGGCCGAGAATGTTAATCTAAAAAATAGAACAAGAAAGAAAGGGGGAAAAAAATAGAGCTCAAAGTGCAGTTTGAAGGTAAAGGGAGCTTTCCTTGTTAGAGACCATAAACTGTAGTTTTAAACTGAAAATAAGGCACTCAAGGTACTCTCAGGTAGTAGGGCTTGGAGAGGACGGAGAATGGAGAGCCAAGGGGAAATCCTTCCCTGGAAGTAAAAGAAATGATGAATGAGGACGTTTCATGTGTTCCCAGATTTGTCCAACAGAGGGAGGTATCTGGCTGATAGCAGACTGATAGTATACTCAAAGAGGCCCAAATTGGGAACCTTTACTACCCACATTGTCCACTGCTGCTAGAGAGAGAGAAGAGGGGAGAGACGGGGAGGTGAGGGGAGAGGGGGCAGAGAGACTGAGGGATTATCCAGGCATGGTGGCAAACAGCTGCAATGCCAGATACTCATGAGACTGAGACAGGCAGGAGAATCAAATGTGGAGAAGCACCCTAGTCAAATACACAAAAAGGGATGGTGGTAGTGTAGTTCAGGGGTAGACTGCTTGCCTACCTTGTGCATGGCACTGTAGTCAATGCTTTGTACAAAAATAAATAAATAAATAAATAAATAGATAAATAAATAAAAATTTTAAATTCAAAAAATTCTTTAAATTTTTCAAAACAAGACAAAGAAGGGCCGGGGAGTTAACTCAACGGTTGCACTGCCTGCTTCGCAGGTAGAAGGACCTGAGTTCGATCCCCAGTACCAAAAGCAAAACAAAACAAGACAAAGAACTATACTTACTTTTCTACATAAATACCGATTTTATAAATCTTTTCCATATTTTGTCATATTTTATATTCAGTTTTACACCTTGCTTTTTTAACTAAACAGTTTTACTAGATTATTGTGGTATAATAAAAATTTTTATGCTGCATGATTCTTCAAACTTATTGAAATGATTATATTTACAAAGTCATTCTCCTATTTTTCTAGAGGATATTCTTAAATATCTTGCTGTCTGGGGATAGAACCCAGGGCCTCATGCATGTTAGGCAAGTGCTCTACACTGAACTATATTCCAGTCCTTTTTATTTATGTATTTTTATTTTGTGACAGAATCTTGGTAAATTTTCCAGGTCAGCCTGGAACTTATCATCCTTCCTCAGTCTTCTCGATGTGCCACTAAGCCTGGCTCATTCATGGATAAGGGTTTCTTTTGAGTTTAGTTTCTTTTTTTTTTTTTTTTTTTTTTTTTTTTTTTTTTTTTTTTTTTTTTTTTTTTTTTTAATTTATTTATTTATTTATTTATTTTTTTATTGAGTTTATTGGTACATTTAGGGATACAGTACAGTTACATTCATTGTTGGGATCATGTACCTTTACATGGCAAGTCTTGATTCTCATTTTTGAGTTTAGTTTCTTAAAATGTTCTGAGACTGTAGGTATTTATGAAGATTTCATCATGTTACTGTATTGATTTTATCAGACTTTTCTAATTTATAAAGTCTAAACTATATATGATTTAGATTAGCCATAATTTTAAATAGTCAGATGTTTAAAGAAAATATTTCCTCCAAGATTGTTTATAAATAAGTGTAAAAACAAAACAATTTAAACACTGCTTTTTTTCCTCCCTATCATGCCTGTTTCTACTTTAATAGAACCAGCATTTAATCAGCAGATCTCTATGTTGACTAGATTTGTTAGGATAAATTTTTAAAACTTCCAAAACAATTGCATTTCTCTCTTATATTTTGCTGACTATTGTCCAAAGAGACAAGAATTCTATATTACAATGTATCACATGGTATTTTAATGTTATGAAATATGACACAGCTAGACTCCAAATGATTTGCAGATTTGAGATGTATTTGTGGTTATTATGTAATTAACTCACAAAGACGGTAGCTAGTCTGAACTACTGACAACTCACACACCATCATTTGAAATGCAGAAAGCTTAGTAACCTTCTTATGTTTCAGCCTTCTAGTTAATACAAAACATTCCCCAGTAGTTGGATGAAACTTCTACCACATGTCCTGTGTTTCAACAGAGCAGAAAACTAAATCAGATTTCATGTCGGTGACAGCATTGGTTTTCTTTGAAGTGGGTAGGAGTCTTTTGGGGAAGTCATGTCTGACATTGTGGCAAAACAGTAATGAGGGAAGTGTCTGGAAGCCACTGTGGGAAATGGGGAGAAGACTGATTACAAAAGCAGGAATTCCAGAAGAGGCCTCCTCAAAAAGCACAACACTGAAGAAACTTAGAATTGCAGCAGTATCTGGTCACACAGGAAGTAAATAAGGCAGACTAAGTTTCCTTCCTCCACCAGCACTGCAGATGTGCCCAGTCTGAGGTCACAGAAGATCAGCAAGCTGACTGAGAAGGTCATGACCAGAATGGAGCAGGATGGAAAGCTTTACCACAGTCTGATCTTAGGATGACCAGAGAAACCGGTCCCAGCCATCTCCTGGCAATGTAGATTCTTGGATTTCTTTCCCAGAAGATGGTTTTTGGAAGAGCTTTTACCCAGTTTGTGTTCTGGCAAGTTCCATCCTGCTTCAATCCTAGTTCATCATACCACCCATCTGACTGAGGTTGTGTCTGTTCAGACCATAGTCATAAAAGGACCGAGCCTTGGATGTCTACTTGCAAAGCTCTGTAAGACCATGCCTCTACCCCTTGTTCAGAACATATAAAAACATTACAGTGAAATGACTCAAGCAACATTCCCAGGCACTTAACACAGCTGGTAAAAGCAGAATTGACTGTAAAATGTGACATGATTATAAAGATCATGTTAAATTCATGCTTATCGAACTTATTTAGATTGCCTAAAACACCACAGAACTCAATGTTTATATGTCTTTTTTAATTAATTTTATTTATACATTTAATGTATACAATATAATGACATTCATTGTTGGAAATCTGTACCTTTACATAATCAATCTTGGTAATGTTTATATATCTTGAAGTAAGCATAACACTAACTTATAGAAGATGCATCTGAGTGTATTTGAGTGTTTGCTTAGGTTTTCCAATTCATTGTGTAAGAAGGATGACTGCCTTAGTGTTTATGGTTATCAATGTTAGAAATCTGAAAGAAAACAGAGCCAGTGAGAGGCAGAAGATGGGTAGGTGGTGATGGCAGAAGGAGATAAAAGGGCAAAACAAATCAACAGTTTTAGAGAAACTCTGCTTCAAAGGGGGGTTGTGGATGGCTGTCAGAGGTAGGTTCAGAACGTGTGGGTTTGAGAGCTAGACCCTGCCTGCACTGTGGTAAATGGGACATCATAAGGCTGAAGACTGCATACCTGGATGATGAATTTAAAATGTGAAGGCAAGTCAAGGTTATTTCTGGGCAGATAATCACACCAATTCTGCTATTCCTGACTGAGTTATTAGTAACACCCCAATTAGTGTTAGAAGATGGAAGAGATTGCTGATAGAGTCTCATGGATATATATATAAAAAAAGGTGTAACACAGAGGTTTCTTCTTTGGGCTTCATCTCTCTATTGTGGCCTACTGAAAATACACAGTCATTATGTTTTATCCCAATCAGTCCCTGTACCCAAACTCTAGAAGAGAACACAGTTTGAGATAAATGAATTCAAACTCTTGCCTGCAATTGAGGTATCTGCATTTGCCATGAACACTTTCTGATTCATACATTTTTCTTGGAGTTAAATCAGTTTTGTCGTAGCTGTCTCCCAAGTGGGTAAACTCTATTCGGTTTAACGCTTCACTAGACATATAAGGAGAATACCAGCACTCCAACATGTGTGAAAATAACAGTGAATTTTTGTTCTTATACTTTGTCAGGGAGTGGGCAGAAGATGATGTGTGGGTTGATGTTCCTTTTACTTTAAGAATACCTCGGTATATTTTTCAACGTCACTGACCCATCATTCCTCAAATGAAAATGCCCCAAGGGTAGGTGACTCTGTGGTCTAGGTTGGGGACTGGGAGCTGATACTCAGGTCCTGGGCCCCAGCACACTTTCCCATGTCCCTACCTGCCTGTCTTCTTTAAATACCCTGTAGCCTGGTCATGGTGGCAAGAGCTCCCATCGCTGTGCTTTTGCACATACAGGTTAAGTTTATGTGTCTCTCCTGAGATGTACTGTTGGCCTCCAGCCTCTTTCACCACCTAAGCCATTGTTGGAATTTAGCATTTTACTTCTCAGACCCAGGACTTAGAGGCTGTATGTGGGTTTTCCCTCCATAGTTTTAAAACTAAGAGTTGTATTTTTTTCTTCATTGTGAATGCATACTCATATTGCTTTTGGAAAGAAAAAGCAAAAGGTTTGTATCAGAACTAGAATTTTTGATAAGGTAAATTGAGAGAGTGCGGGGTTGGAGAGGAGATAGATTCCAAAACTGGCCTTTGTGTTCTCAAAGTAAATTTTACTGAGAGCAGTTATTTTGCTGGTCTATGTCTCTACTGGACTCCAGAGTCCCTGCAGGAAGCGCATCTTCTTCTGCTTCATTTCCAGATCCTTCTGCAGAATCTTGCACAATATGGCTTCCCAGGTGTTTGTTGACCTAGTGGCTGTCTATGTGAAATGGTGCCCAACCCAGGGGACAGAAGTTTACCATCTCCCTGGACTGTGTTGTGCCCCACAGAGGCAGTGCTTTGTGCACAACTGGCAGTAACAGTGACCACATCCAATGTTCACTGGGTTTGTCATCATGTTCAGGTAGATGGAGCAGGTGACGACTTATTTTATCTTGTTGATGCCAGTGGCTAAAGTCATGACTTCTCCTGAAAATTTTCAATATTGGATCTAGAGGTGGAGATGAAGCATCTAGAATTTCCAAAGGGGTGGAAATACAGCTTTCTTGAGCCTGTGTACATGCCCTTCACAAGTCATATAGACCTCTCTAAAAGGATGAAATGGTCAGAGTTTACAACAGAGTTTACAAATGTCTAGCTGTGTTGTCAATGCCTTTCATGGCCATTTAAATATAACTTAATGAATATTTAATAAATTTTAAACTCCAGGATCTCCGTTTTGCTATCCATTCTTCAACTGCCCAGTATATCCCTGTAGCTGGTGTTGATACGGCAGGCCAGCCATAGAACATTCCATCACTGTGCTGCCCGGAGTAGGAACCACAATTTAGTGAGGGAGCATACAACTCCTTCCCACTCTAATGAGCATCAAGAACAATTAGAACCAGAATTATCACTTTACAAGTTGTGGTGACCCTCAGCCAATTGGGTTGTCTATGGAGGATGCCACTGAGGCAGCAAATTATTCCTCACCTTCACAATGACCCCCACCCCACACAAGACGTCTGATTTATAATGTCTCGGTGAGATTCAACCAGTAAGGGACAAAAGTAACTAAGACATCAAAGACTCTTGGTTTATTCTGTGTTCCCTCCCTGAGCTGAGGAAAAGAGAGGCTGCGGTAGGAGAGGTTGGCCCTGAGACCCCCATTATTCCTGGGGATATAGTGTACTAGAGAACCATCGAGTTTACTGCCTTTTCCAGGCAAGGGTTTCCTTGAGGAGAAGCACAGGTGATGGGAACACAGGGAGGGGACAGAGCCCAGGACACAGGGTACATAGAAAGGAGATAGGGATCAGGCCTTCGTGGGCCGTGCGGTGCTGGGCACCCTTGTGTCCACTCCTGAGAAACTTCCAACCAGATGCTATGAGGAGGCGGCAGGAGCCGTATCTGTACCTGTTTCTATCAGGAGAGGCATCTGGGAAATCACCCCTATTCTCTCCTATGTCCACGCCAGGGAGCTTTTCTGGGAGGGGAACAAGATGGGATAAAGTTTAGATGGTGGATTTTCTGCTTAAATGGCAGAATCTGGTTTTAAAAACAGGAATTCAGCCAGGCTTAGTGGTCTATACTTTTAATCTCATCACTAAGAGAGGCTGAGAAAGAAGAATCTTCCAAGTTCCAACCCAACCTGGTCAAATTGCTGCCTTAGGGAAGATTCCATCTAAAAATAAAAACATATATACATACACACACATACTTACACACACATACACACATGTATATACACATACTTTATTTACATACATTTTTACATAAAGGGTGGGGAATGTAGCTCAGTGTGCCCTGGGTTCAATCTTCATACCCAAAATAAATAAATAATTCACTTACATAAAAAAACCCCAAGAATTCAACCAAAGTTGCCAGATAGGTTCTTTTCCTCTCATAACCAGCATCAGTTTCTTGGGGCCACATTTTTCTGCAGGCTCCTATTCTTTAGTAGCCACCTCCCCCGGGAGTACACTGAGGGACTGGACTCCTGGGGACTGGACCCCTTTATTTCAGCACCCAGGTGCCATTCTGGGGCTCATTCACTTTATATTCTCTATCTTCCGAGATGCTGTGTGGATTCTGATGAAAGCCACAACACACAAAGGGTGAGAACTGTGAGCAGATTCCCTGGTATTTGCTGAGGTAGAGAGCAGTGCACCGTTGTGTCAGTAAACCTCTCCAACCCCCGCTTCACCACCCTCTTCCCAGATGACTATTATTTGCATTATTTGGAATTTTAGGAAGACATTCACCAATCCGCTGTCAGTCCTCTCCGAGGTGCCGCTTCCTCCGCGGAGGCAGTCAGTTACAGCAGACTTGAGAAATGAATCTGCGTCAGGACGTGGAGTCATAGACTCAGGCCAGAGGATACTCATGTCCTCGGCACACAGATTATCCTGAGAGAGGGAGAACATATCAGAAACGGTCTCTTTTAAGCAACAGACACTGGGAACACATTAATAACCCAGGAAACTCCCTGTAACTCCAGCACAGGGCAGAGAGGAGTAGGAGGCCTGCGGAGGGTCGGCTCACCTCTCAGATGAGCGATCTTTCTCTTTCTGAGCTCAACTCTCCTGGAGTCCACAGCCTCCTGACCTGTGGTATTTTTAGTTCCTTCTAGGTAACTTGTGGTTTTGTCACTGCTCTGATGGGGTGAAAAGAGGAAGTGCACAGAGTGGACTCCTTGGTATCAGGACATCCTCCTAAGCCTCCAACTCCTCTCTGTCCTATGCTGGGTCTCCTTTCCCTCCTCATTGCCCTTCTGCAAGACTACGGTATTTTTCAACACCAGGTTTCCCCGACCCAGGATAAGAAACAGGAGTGACTAATGGCCTGCCCCCATCCTGGGACCCACAGCTCTATCCTACACACTGTGGAGAAAAGGCTCTTGGCTTGGTGGTCAAGTCCTTAGACTTTACACCCTCTGCTATGTTGTGTAATCAGTAAATACTGACTAGTTTGAGCCTCGTAGTCTTAGCCTTGAAAGAGCTAAGATCAGCCCCCCCCCATTAAAAACTTCATCTCTTTTATCTTTGTCATATCCTAGCAGGTGGTTGGGCAGCCCCTTATATAAAATGGGGCCAGGATGCTAGAATTATGGGGACAGAAAACAAATAAGATTGGTACTTTTGTTGTTCTCCATGTGAGCAACTATAAACTAGACAAACAGAACATATATAACAAGAGAACATCAAACAGAAATTTATTAGTATGTGCATCAAACCAGATAATGCTCAAGGGATAAGTAATGCAAGGGCTAGAAGTTGGGCTACAGAGCATTTTAACAAAAGAAAATACAATGATAAGAGAAGCAGGCAAAAAAAGGACTCTGTTTCTAGGATGACAAATTGTGGGAGGACAAATATATATGAAAGCTAATGATAGATAAAGACTGCTTTTCACAAGGTTTGTAATGAAGTTTCCTCTGATCCTCACTCCAAGCTGGAGTCTCTGATGATTATCATCTTCTCCTTTCTGAAAAGTGGGAAATATTTACAAATTCTGCTAAGTTTCTTTGGGCAGAGATGGAGCCCCAGCATGCCTCTGACATCCAGAAGCACCTCTGGCTTCATTTCTTCTGTTTTTACAGAGATGTCAGCAGAGGGCTTCAACAATATAAGCAAACTGCAATTTTATATTAGCAACAAATTACTGTAATATTTAGTGACTTTGTACATCAGTCATCAATACTAACACTGATTGTCCTTTGGTCAACTTCACTATGGTCCTGTCATTAGCCCACTCATGTATGACCACATAAAACTGATTCAGTTTTCACAATAAACCTAATATTGGGTTAAGTACTATTTTGCCATATCTGAGTCATAGCAAAGACTCCCGATAATCATTCAGTAAATACTATTTTCTGAAATTTAAATATATTTCAAAACAGGTAGCTGTAGCACAATCCAGAAAATGCCAACTTCTTTGTCTTTACGAGAACTAAGTCCCCTATGAAAATCAATTATTTAATCACATTCCATTTTCCACTTGAAGCATCTCTTGGTAAATGGAGTTTTTCTCTTCTCCCACATTACTTAGTGATTTCCAGGGAAGCTCACTAGGTCTGGCAGACTCTAGGATTGCAGTGGACATTATTAATCAACATGTCAGTGGTTGGGAAGCCACTGCTATTTGGATTTTCTTGCTCTTTTCTGGAGTGTCTTTCCTTCATTTCCCACATGAGTCCAAATGGCTCAAATAAAAGGTGAAGGAATACAGACCTCTTAGCCTCAAGGTTACCCAAATCATTAACAAATGCCTACCAGAAATCAGAGAACTGAACCCAGTGGAGAGAGATTCAGAGGACAATGTCAGATCGTCACTATCTTACTTTCCTCTCAGTCCGGCTGACCATCTGTTGCATTTTTCCAGTCTTTATAGCTTTTAATTCAATATAGGTTTCTTAAATATCTTCTAAAAGTCCATCCCTGTTCCAGGTACTGAAGAAATAGTAGTGAAGAAAACTGACCAAATTTCTGCCTTTATCGGCTCTGAATATTTTCTGTCTGCTTAGAATAAGACTTTTCTTCTATGCTTACTCACTACATGAAGGCAGGAACAAAGGTGAATACTGATAAACCTGGAAATAAGGCCGCAGAGTATCAGAGAAGGACGCTTTGGGGAAGGTGAAGATGTGGGAGCCAGCAGTCATGTTGTAAAAGGACACAGCTCCAGCTTCATAGTCCAGAACAACCCCCACCACCAGGGGATGCTCATGCAGCTCAAGGGCAGTTGGAGGAGAAGTCAGTGCTACATAACCGTTCTCTGTGCACAGCCGGATGGCCCAGAATCCAAACTCAGGTTCCTGTTTCACACCAAGGCCTCTCTGCACATTTTCCATACAAACTCCCACATCCCAAGCCGTGCCTTCTCCAACGTCCACTTCGAAGTAGTGTTTTCCTGAGGTGAAGCCCTCACAACCCAAGACACAGGGGAAGGCAGTAAATCTCCTGGGAGAAAATTCAAGATTCTGCTGGCTGCATCCACGAGACACTTGTCTCCGATCCTTAGACACAAATAGGTGAGGATGAGCTGTATTTGGATCCAGAGTCACGCCAACTGCAAAAACCAACCAGCATGAAGCAAAGACACAAGCAATGAAAACCATGTGGATTTTTGTCACTGAGAAAACAATTCAATTAAAAACAGCCCATGTCCAAATTCAATCATTTGTTTCTTACTAGGTATATAAGCTAAGAATAAAGTGAAAATTACCATATGTGTTGCAGAAAATGGTAAGGAGAATCCAGTAAGCTAATGTTTCCCTTGTGTTTAGTAAAATTCTTTGGACACAGTAAGCTTCCAATATGGTGCCATAAGAATAATATCCTCCATAACTTTGTGCTCATCATCCCCATTTACTATCTCAGAGACACCAAGGACTAGAACGAAGATGGTTTCTGCTCTGTCCAAAGCCATTACTTTGGCCTGTAAACCCTCAGAAATCAGGGAACAGAGGAGGCAAAGGGAGCCCTTCCCTATCTCCACTTCGCAACCACAGCGACATGCAAGAAGAAAGTGTGTACAAAACAGTTTAACCGAGAAATCAAATTTTTAATATACATATGCATTTAATATGCATTCATGTATACACATTATATTTGTATAACATTATATGTATATTTAATGTGTGTTCATAATACAAAATATATGTTCAACATTTTATATGTCCATATAACTAAAAGCCAATGTTTTGTTTTGGGTACAAAATCTCACTGTATAGCCCAGGCTGACCTCAATCTTGTGATCTTCTTTCCTCAGTCTCCTTAGTGCCAGGACTATAGGCCTGTGTCACCAAAAGTGCCTAAAAGCCAGTCTTTTCCGTATTAATGTTATTTGTAATGTACAGTATATAATACACTTTACCAAAGGCATATAATCCTTCTGCATTTCAGATGTATGAAAGTTTGGTTCAATATTTGGCATATTGTCAAAGATATAGACTTCTCTGTCTTCATATATAAATAAAAAGACTGATTGGATGGTTTTGTTATCAACAAGACTGAATCAAGCTGTGCAAACAATGTGTCATAACAGAAAATGTGGAGCACTGGGTAAGTAAAAGAACAAGAATGTGTTTATGGAACTTTATTAAAATGTATGGCCTCACTTTCTACATGAGCAGGTCTGATGTGTAAGGATCTCTCCGCCTACCTAGAAACTGTTGCCATCATCACCATAATTATGATCATAATGCTCTCAGACTACAACTGGCAGCTAAATTTTCTTTACCTACTTTTATGATTGTCAGGATTCCTCTTTGCCCAAAGTGTGACATTTATGATAACTACCTCAGATAACCATCTCTCATCTGACAACATGACTGCACCACAATAAAGATTTGCATGTTACCTTCGGGCTAGGGTGTAGAATCTGTATGTTATATGTAATGCATATATAATAGGTATTCATAAATTTCATTTATCCTGAGAACACAATGGGGGCTTACAATTAGAAAATAAGTTGTTAAATCATCATACTCTGGGTCACAGGAAAGAATCCACAGGGTGCTATCAATGAATACAACAAACTCAGGAATAAAAGTCAGTGCTTACTGATGACTGAGCTCTTTGGAAACAAGTCAAACTTCAAAGAAAATTATACCTACCCTAAACTTGAAGCTTTAACAAAAACATAATGAAAGGAACACCACTCACATATCAGAAGATATTACATATAATAAGCTTCTAGGAATGAATAAAGAAAGAACCCAATAAAATTTCCTAAACCACAGAAAAATCAGGGATAAAGTACAGAAGCTTCATGGCTTGATAGCAATAGCAAGCAAATATCAATCAACTAGTGAAACTGAAGAAACTGAAATCAAGTGCAAGATGAAGTGTCAATGCAAAGCCATTGGATAGGCAAAAATTAGAAATTATACACAGCAAATAAGGGATATGTGGAACAGTGGGAGTTCTCCTGCTGCTAGAAAACCAAGAGGGACAATCTCATGCTCCTTGGGGTCTAGGAACATTAAGACGTGAGTCTAAAACATGAGCACTTTCACTTCAAGGTCCTGGTTTCTAAAGTACATCTCCTCCTTGCAGGGTTTAAGGCAGAATCATGTGGCCAAAGCATCGCCTATTCTGCAGCCATAGGGAGATTCAAAGTATGTGGAATAAAGCAAGAATTCAAAGAACCTCACAAAGTGCAATTCATACTTAGTCACTGGAGGAGACAGATTCTAGACCTATCTCTGGAATGTCAGTGTTCACATCCTTGTTTTAGTTTGTCTATTTTTTGTGTTTGTTTCTGTTTTTTCAAGATTCATGGCTGAACATAACTGTTTTTTCTTATAAACATTCATTTCAACTTTTAAAAAAACCTAAAATGTAAATACTTCCTGGCATATCACATACAAATCTGTCCTTACTACTTGGCATCTTTCAAATAAAACATTACAGATTTTCTGACATTCAGACTTCCTTTTTAAAATAAAATCAATGAAGCAATTAAACTGTGATCGGTACTAGTTACATTATGCATACTTGTGGCACAGCTTACAGAACAGAGCCAACACTGCATTTTGTATTTCAGATCATTTTTCCCCTGGCAGCCACTTTAGCAGGAGAGAAACTGCCTGTCTCCATGAGAGTGCGGTCTCTGGCTTTGTGTGCTCTTTTCAGTGCTTGAAGAGTGGAAATGCTGCTCTTATACGACCATTACTCAGTACAGGCAAAATTCCTCTGCTTTCAATCTCAGAAATAATTGTCCCCAATTTACTATTTTCTCTCTAGATTTCACGACACTGTTCTTAGTGGTAATTTTAAATACTATCTCACAAGTATAGGAAAAATTCAAATAGAACAAAAGTGATTCCTAAAAAACTAGTGACTTTCCCAATCATGCTTATGCATGTGTCAAAATAAGACACATATTTTTAATCTGTAAAACATTATTTTCTCTAAATATAGTGATTTCTGTACACCAGATTAAGGAGAAAGGCATTTTTAAATTAAAACACACATGTATTTTACAACCTACACAATAATACATTTCACAAAGAAAATAAAAACAAACGTGAAAATGGGCAGAAACATTGCGATCATTAATCTTGATTTGTCTACTTACATGGCTAAAGAATTGTCCAGTAAATTAGTAAAACACGCTCCTGGGCATGTCTGGGTGGGCCGTGGAGGTGTGACCTTGGGTACTATATGGTCCCTGGCCCTTTCCTCTCTGGTGCTGTCCACCTGCTCTGCTCCCTGGCTGGCATGAACTAAGTAACTCTGCTCCTTCCACCACATCCCTCCACCAAAGTGCTTCTGCCCTGGAGACACTCGATTGTGTCTCCTAAAACTTTAAGCTAAGTTAACCCTTTGCTCCTTTAAGTTGTGGGTGTTGGGTATGGTGTCCAGCACCAGGAAAAGTGACTAGTAGAAACATCCACCTGTAAGAACTTCATATGAATATTACATGAAAGAGAAATTAAATACTAAAAAAGTTTAACTTTATATTACTGATAATCTCAGATTCAGTGATATAACTTAAAGAAAGCTATCAACCAAAATAACTGAAATCCATGTATTCAGAATGTTTCACAATCACTAAGGATCAAGAACTACAAAATCAACCTAACTGCTTTGTTTCCAATGGTGTGTGTGTTTATAAGTGTGAGTGTGTG
The DNA here is from genome assembly GCF_012274545.1 of Fukomys damarensis. NCBI lineage: Eukaryota > Metazoa > Chordata > Mammalia > Rodentia > Bathyergidae > Fukomys > Fukomys damarensis. The sequence goes on from NW_022900922.1 coordinate 17,134,963, forward strand.
TGTGTATAAAATGTATACCTAGAAAAAGCCAGTGATTTTTCTATCAAACTTTGAGAACTGTAGTCCAAATTTTTATTACGTATCACTATATGCAAAAACAATGAAAAAAGGAAAGAAACTTGCATTATACTGTAAACTATGAGCATTTGATATTGAATCTCTATGCATATCTTCTGTCAAAATATAAATAATAGGGAAGGGTAGAGAGGGTGAAGGGAAGGCAGGGGTATTAGGGAAAAAATGAGAACCAAAATCTGTCATATAAGGGTACAAGATCCCAATGAATGTAAGTACCAATAAACTCAGTAAGATTTTAAAAAATGTAAACAAATACAGATATAAGCACTAAACATGAAGCACAGTTTTAAGTGTGCATATCCTTGTGAAATTCCTCCTGTTTAAGTGTGCACAGGGCCTGAGAATTCTTTCTGAACAACAGAACATGGAAAAGTTGATAAGAAGTAACTCCTGTAATTAAGTTTCACTATTTACACACGATCTCGTCAACAGAGTTGCTATGGAGACTCATTCTCCTGAATTCACACTGCTGGCAAAATTGGCCATGCAAGGAGCTATTGGGAGGTTTCTGGAAGCTGACAACAACCCACAGCCACAACCAGAAAGAAGCCAGAGCTCCACATACTGCAGCCCGAGAGGAATGAATGCTGCCAGTAACCTGAGTGTGGGAGGAGACATTCCCCAGGTGAGTGTCCGAATGAGAACACAGCCTGGCCACACCTTCATTGCATTCTGCTCCACTCATCCTAAGCAGAGGGTGCCCCAAGCTATGCCCAGATTCCTGACTTACAAAGACTGTGAGATAATATATTTGTATTGCTGAAGCCCTATATTTTGGTAATTTGTGGGTGGCAATATATAACTCATGCAGCCACCAAATCATTTTAAGTTAGGCAAAATTTTGCATTCAAAAGTAAAAAAAACAAACAAAAAACACCTTTTCACTTTTATAGCTTTTTAAAAGTATTCATAACTATTGATAAACACTTTTAGAAATATAGCAAGCACTGATTAAGAGAGGCAAGGGCATAAGTTTAGATTTTGGATAACCTTCAGTCATAGTTCTAATATTTACCTGTGTTATCTGAGTCAACTCCCTAAAATCATTTGAGCCATAATCCACAATATTTACTAAACTTTATTTAATTGCTTAACAAATCTGAAATATCATAAGTAGAATGTAAACAGATCTAATAAGATGCGGTGGCCCTAGTCATGTGATAGAACTCATACCAGCTTACATATTTCCTTTTACCTCTGTGTGTGTGTGTGTGTGTGTGTGTGTGTGTGTGTGTGTATCTGTCCCTCTCTTGGTCTCTCTCTATTTTATTTTTTCCTTGCAGTACTGGGGATTGAACCCAGGAGGTCCCACCTGGAAGGGAAACTTCAGTGACATCCTGATGAAAAGTTTCTGCCTTAATATAGTTAATTTTCATGACAACTCAGTGACTTGGGTAACTGTGAATACAATCATTTGTCAGCTGGCTGATTTGAGTAACAGGAGTGCCCTAGGGTAATAAGACCACCACAAGGGACTGCAGGACCTAGAAGGTCCCCAGGGATGACCAGGATGCAGCAGAAACTCAGCATAGAACACAAAATAGGGAGAGTGATAAACAGCTCTGCTGAATATGACTTCACAACATCTGCTCCTTCTGCCTGGGACAGTGGTGCTGTGCTGACGTGGTCCCTCCCATCACAGCACTGAGGTAGCCCTGTCCTCTTATACCTTGATGGCGTCTTAACATCATCTTCACATCCAAGTAAAGCTCAGCAACATCACATGCAGTCTGAACCTCCAAGGAAAAGACCTCGGGTGCTTCCAGCTTCACAGCACAAGTCCTGGAAAAAGCAGAAGCAGTGACTCCTCAGTGGACCTCTCCATTCATCTCTGCCTACCTGGACCCTCCCTTCCTGGGTTCACAACAGACTCACCTGCTCAAGGTGCCTTTCACATCCTATAAGGAACACAAACAAAAGGTGAGTGTGTTAGCATCAGGATTCCATGGGCTGTAGCACGAGAAACACTTGTCTATAAACACAACTCCCAAAGAAAGAGAGTGACTCAGCCTGAGACACTGCTGCAGTCAGGAGCAATGATCCCGCTGGCTTCTTCCCACTCAGCAGGAGGCTGTAACCTCCCTGAAGTAGCCTGTGGGGGAAGAGCAATGGCCACAGTGGCATCAGCCTGTGGTCCATGGGGCCATGAGCAGGAGCTTTGCTCCTCCCTCTGGCACAACTGGTTCTCAGGGACCTAAGTGAGCCCATGTAGAGATCCCTTGTCACCAAGCTCCTGCGTGGTGACTGCATACACAGCTCCTGAGAATGAGCCCCACCGATGATGGCAGCTGGTATCACAGGGTGATGCAGCAGATGTGCTGCACTTCACCTAGAGTGTGACCCCCAGAATAAACAACAGCTCCAGCAGTTCATCTTAATTGGATGCATCCATTTCTACAGCTGTAAGAACCCACAGTAGCTCTGGAGCAAGGATTTTACCAGTAAATCAAGGAAAAAGCTATCCTTGCTTTAGGCTGCCCCCTTGCTACCATCTGCCACTGGAAGAGTATTTTTGGAGAAAGTCTGACGGTGAGGGATCTGTGCCAATGAAATAAAGAAAAAATGATTTCCAGAGTTATCCCATGGTTCCCTTTGGCCACTCTTTGTTCACCCAGAGGAAGTAGGTTTTGTAATTCTCATAAGGTCAACATATCAAGCAAAGGAGCCAAATTGATGATACTGATATACAAGGTAAGGGAAAGATTAAAAACTCTACACTGATACCTATGTTCAACAGAAAGCAGGCTTAACAATCTTCCTATGCTTTCTGACCATTCCACGCTTAACAGCTCCTTATCAGAATCTTTCTTCCCGTCTCAAATCAATAGCCTTACCTCTAGTACTTTCTGGGCCGAGCTATGGCATTTTGCCTCCAGTTCCAGGATGTGATTCTTGAGCTCATCGCTCCTCTGCTGCAGGTTGGCCTCACTCTCCCTCAGTCTGCTCAGCATCTGCTCTTCTTCCTTCTCCAGCCTCCAGAGATAGGATTTCTCTTCCTTATGTAGAAACGTGCGGAGATTCTTAAAATCAGACTTGATTTTTTGCCTCCGAGTTTCTATCTCATCCTAGAGCCAAGAAAGTATGATGAAAAGTATAAACAAAATGTGCAATGTAGATGCAATGGAGTCTTTCTCAGTCTTTAAAAAGAATGAAAGTCTTACCCATGCTACAAGGATAAAAATTGAATACTTTTTGCTGAGTGAAATAAACCCAAAACAAAGAGATAGATATTGTACATTTGACATATCAGGAAGCCACCGTCATTCAGTTCATAGAGACAGAAAGCGGAATAGTGGCTGCTAAGTGGTAGTAGAAAAGAAAGAATAAGGAATTAGTGTTTAATGGGAGTAGAATGTTACTTCGGAAGATAAAATTACTTCTTGGAGTGGATTTGGTGGTTACAGCTACACTTATTGCCTGTGAGTTGTACACTTCAAATGGTAAAAATGGCAAATTTTATGTAACGCAAATTCTACCACCCACAAAAAAAGAAAGTGTGATCAGTTACCACTTGTGATATAATTGTTTAATGCGTCATTCAAGCTGGAAGAATGTCTTAAAGGTTCCTGCTCGAACAGAGAAGCTGATAATACTGACCCTATCTTCTCTGTAGTCACCCAATTAACTTTCTTCTAAGCACAGATGCTATAAGAGAGTCTTTGATTCTTCTTGACAGGTGGAAGACTCACTGAGGCAAATTTTGTTATGGTTAATTGAGAAAACCTCATCTACTACCCAGGTCATCTTAGTCATCCCTATGGTTAAGATACCAGGAAGTAATGATGTATGCTATTGGATGTCAGTTTCATTTGAGGAATACAGACTCACAATTTCCAAGAATGCTTTCCAAATTTTTGCCTTGCTCCCATGACCATGATGTCATGATAGAAGGTCACCGATTAAGGATGGAGTAGAAGTTCTGTGATGAAAACTGGTGCAGGCTCACCCCTTCCACTGATGTTTTAGCTACACTCAAGGTTTTCCCCTGCCCAAGATCCCAGAAATGTGGGCTATAACAACATTATCTGGAAGCCTAAGTTTAACATTCACATGCAAAAAAGGCAAAGGGTGAAAAAGACCTGAAAAAGGCAGAGTGACTTAATGGTTTGTTGACTTGGGCTGCTAGCTCATGGATTCCAAAGAGATTTCCACAAAAGGAATATGTCTTTGACAATGTGAAGCCTGGTGAACCATGGAAATGGTCTGGAAGCTTTAGGCCTGCAGGTGCAAGTGTGCATGCTCATGAAACAGCTACAGCATTCTTTCTCAAATTGTTCCTGATGACCCAAACCTTGAGAGCCCCTATTTTCTGAAAGTTCTCAAAGACAGTTTCTGCACTCATTCGGCCAAGAGCCAGATCCTGCATGTTGGATTTTATCTTTGAAATCTGGTGCAGTGAGAATAAACTGGGATTCTGCTTTGTCATCTTCTGTGTTTAAACTCTAGAACTGAAAACAGCTGGAGATCAATGAAGTCAGATTCTCACCTTCCATTCAATTTTCTGCATTTCCATGAATGCTTTCTGATTCACGTATTCTTCTTGGAATTGACTCAATTTTGTCACAGCGTTCTGGAGCTTTTCCTGAGGGAAAAATTGAAGGAAGAATGTCTCTTCAATATGATTGTTCGTTAGACTCTAATAGGAATCTCAGCAGTCCAAGATATGTTAAGATTACTGTAAATATTTATTGAGTTGTTACACTTTTCTAAGGAGACTGCTGAGTGCTGTATGTCAGGTAACATTAATCTGATCAGCAACTGGAGAAGCTGGTAGGATTTTCAACTTCCTCTCTCCACTGTGGCAGTGAGGCTTGGAAGGGTTTCAGTAAGACACCCAAGAGGGTGTAGATGGTAGGTAGTGGCACTGGGATTCTTATCTGTGCCGACAAAGGTGTAGGCATGTTCCCCCCTCACCCACCAAGTGGCCAGATATGGTAAACATTAAAAACAAGATCTTATAGAACAATGTGCTGCACAAACATAACAAATTCCACTGACATACCTGGAACTCTGTGTATATTGTGGGTTAGAAAGGAAAGACCAGGCTGCCAGCTGAAGTTATTAGAAACAATACAATTAATTGTTTCATTTTGAAGAATGGTGACATGAAGCCAATTTAAAAGGACTTATCATACCTGACAAGGTTTTTAGGTTAGTTTTCAAAATGTTTTTCATACTTTCCTTGAAAGCGATGTGATGATGGTAAAAACTGTTCATTTTCCTAAATAGTAAAAAATCGGCTCCTGTCCTCTCCAAACCCAGTAAATACTTTAATGGATTCTGTAACACTGTCAGGAAAGGGTTCCATCCAACTAATTGGGTAAAGCCACATTGCCCTGGCTATATGCCAAAAGGTATTCTAACTTTTACATATTTTAATGTAAATCCCTAGATATATGTGTTTCAGAGGGATGGGACAGACTTCTTTTATTTCCATTTATAGATGTGAAAACCAAGGAATTAAAACATTAAATAACTGACGCCAAAATGTCAATAGATCAAGGGCCAGACCTAAGATTTCAACCTCAGCTGTCAGCCTCTGAAGATAAGAAACACAGTCTTGCACAGCTGGTTGGTTGGAGAGAAACTCAACCAGCTCCATGGAGTCTAAGGAGTGCCCCATATGCTGAGCATGATGTGACCTTAGAAAGGTCGTGGAACCTCCATAGGAGCCCAGGTCTGCATCATGAAGGATGAACCCGAAGCTCACACTGTGCACATGATCCTAAGCCTCAGCATAAATCAAGAGTTGGGGTAGCAGGACTAAGCCAGACCCTTCCTTCATCAATGCACAGGCTCATTCATTACAAGTTCTCTCTCTGAAGGTGCATGCATAGGAATTGCCTAGAACGTCTCCCTCTCTGGGACCCCACATACTAATCATTTGCAAATTTGCAACTCTTCCTCTGGAACCCAGTTTAAAACTTCTTGCTACTTCCCTATCTTAGAGGGATAATACAAATTTTATTCTTTGATATTCCTTTTATTTTGGGAGTACCTGGGTGACTTTTTTCAATGCCCAGTGGAAAGTTCCCTAGGATTTGGATTAGAAGCTGACTCTCAGATCCTGTGGCTTGGCTCCCTTTCCACTCTTTCTACCTTTCTGTCCACTGCACAGGACCTGTGGCCTGGTCACGGTGAGGCTGCAGCCTCAGTGGCTTTGCCTTTATTGGGGCAGTTCTCTCTGCCTGGATGCCCTGCAAAGACTAAGTCTATGTGTCTTCAGGAGCCATCTCTGGAATGTACCAATCTCTCCTTTCACCCCCTCACCACCCAACCCCCTGGCTCTAGCTAGCATTTTGATGATTTATCTTCTCTACTGAACTTTAAGATAGCTACAGAGTTGGATCTTTGTTCCTTCCCTTTTCAGATCCAATTGCAGAGATTAATTTATTGTGTTTACCAGCAGTACAAAGCATGAAGCAACAATATATGCAGGTGTTTGTTTGGTCGAGCATTTCCCAGAGCAGAGAGAAGGCCATGGTAACAAAGAGGACAGGGACAGGAGTCTGACCATCTTGCTGAATGTCAGGATGGATGGTTTGGACTGCAATCAGCAGAGATCCATCACAAAAGATATTCCAGAAGAATACTAGGCTAAAAGCTGTGCTTCCAGGTCATCACCTTAGGATCTGGGGTTAATATGCTCAGGTCTTGCAAGCACTATGTGGCTGGCCCCTGCCTCAGCCTTGCTGAGGCCCTGCCGAGGGCACACTCACCTTATAGCCCTGGCACACGTCTTCCACTAGTTCTGTGGCGTGTCCTTGGTGCTCTGATGCCCGCTCACAGCGCCAGCAGATGAGCTGGCCGTCATCTTCACAGAAGAGCTGGAGCTGCTCACCATGGGCCTCACATACGGGTTCATCCTCTGTAACCTCCATCTCCTTGATGAGCTCTATGAGATTTCCCAGCTGTTTATTAGACCGGAGGTCATCTATATGAAATGAGGTCCGACACAGAGGACAGAAGAACATCCTCTGCCCCTGACTTCTGGGTGTCTGGGAAAGGTACTCCTCCATGCACATCTGGCAGTAGCTGTGTCCACAGTTGATGCTCACTGGCTCTGTCATGAGGTTTAGGCAGATGGAGCAAGTAGCCATCGATTTCATCATTTTGATTCTACTGGATGAGGTCATGACTTTTCCTGAGAAGCTCCAATATTGGATCTACAGGTGGAGGTGAAGCGGCCAACAATTCCAGAAGGATGGAAATAGAGCTGATGCGAACCTGTGTACAAGGAGGTGGCTTTTCCTTCCCCCACAGGTCTTGCAGAATTCTCTTTGGAATGAAGAAATAAGTTCGAGTTGAGAACATGTACAAACAGCAAGCTGTGTTTTCTAATATGGTTGCCATTAGGAATGTGGACATCTAAGTTTAACCTAATGAATATTTAATAAAATTTAAAATTACATTTCTCTGTCTAGCTTCCGATACTTCAAATGCTCAATTGTCTCCTGTGGCTGGTGTTTATAGGCCAGCCCAGCCACACACCATTCCCTCATGGTATGAAGTTCCCTGGGACCAGTGCTGACAAAGACCAGGCTTCCTCACAGACTGTAGCAGGAGCCATAAGTCAATGAGGCAGACTGAAACTCTTTCTCATTCTAGTGGGCATCAGAAACTTTTAGCAACAGATCTTGTTATACCTGGTGCTGACACCTAGTGCTAACATTGTGAATATTATGGCTGTGTTTAGTTGTCCCCCGAAAGCCTCACACAGCCATAGGTGGGGCATTTCAGAGCTGGCTGGATCTAGAGCGTGTGACACTGGGATTAATTTACGGTGAAATGTTAGGATGACGGGCACCGGGATAAGAGTATGCGTGTTACCCATCTGAAGGATCCTGGATAAGATATAAGGGAAAGAGACTGGTCGCTTGTTGTTTGACTGCTTTTGCTGTCTTCTGCCTGCCAAGAACTGTTTCTTCTCTTTGATGCTGCTCTGCCATGACACCCTGCCTTGGAGCCAGCCTCCTATGGACTGAAACTTCTACAAACTATGAGACTGTAAGACTTGAATAAGCTAAAGTGACTCCATGCTAATAGGCCAGACTGTGCTTCTTCATATGCTAATTGCTACCTTGCTTAACAGCCCGCCCAGGGGCAAATGGTTTGACAAAAGGTGACCTTAGAACATTTCCTGCATAAGATAAACAATGTGTTTGCAGTCTTGTTCTGTGAATTCCCTGACTCTTTGTTTAGAAAAACTTTATAAAAAGTACCTCAGCCCCTGAGCAGTTGCCTCTCTGAGCTACCTGGCTCCGGGAGTGCTGTCTGGCCAGACTAATAAAGGTCTCTTTACCATCTAGTTTGGTGTGTTCTTCCTGGGTTTCTCGTTTCTCCGTCGAGCTCCCGGAGCCTCGCTGGGTGTTAGGGCCCAGCATCGTGGAGGGCTTTTTGGCTGTTCATGCTCCGTGGAGTGGAAGTGAGACTTTAGGTCTTACAAGACAAATAAACCTTTCCTCTGGGTATCTAGTATTTTGTCTCAGCAAGGAGAGAAAGGTAAGATTCTGTTTAGACAATCAAACTGGACTCTATCTTAATCTCACATTCCACATAAGTCAGAGGACATTATTTCATAAAGCATCAGAGGAGGCACAAATCAGGTGGGGACAAAAGTAAACAAAGCATTGAAAACACTTTTTGTTTCCTTTCCCAGAACTGAGGAAAAGGGAACTGGTGAGAGTCTGAGGGAGGGAAATTGTGTTCTGGAGCCTGCTCACTTTTGGGGAGAGCTCTGGACAACTAAAGAGCTTACTGTTTCTTGCCCAGACCAGGAACTTGATCCAGGAGACATACATGTCATTGTTAAAGGGAGGAAGGGAAGCAGTTTTGAAGGAGTTTGTACAGCGAATTTTGATAGGACTGTGCTTTTTTTTTAAATCAGGAATTCAACTGAAGTTACCATGTGGGCCATTTCCCTCTTATAACAGGATCGTTCTCTTGGGACCACAAAGGATTTCTTCTGCAGCCTCCCATTCTTCGACCCTCCACTTCTCCCTAGGATACACTAGGCCTCTTCTCTGTTCGGGGCACTGAGCTTCTGGGGACACCTGGGCCTCCCCTCCTTTAAGATCACAGGTCTCCACCCTGCACCTCACTCACCTTATAGTCTGGATCTTCTGAGATGTGCTGTGGATTCTGGCAAGGGTGAAAGCAGACAAAGGGAGAGAGCTGTGAGCAGAATCTCAAGCATTTCCGGAGGTAGAGGGTTGGGCCCTGCTGGCAGGAAACTGTCTCTCCACCCCCACCAACTCACAGGCACAGGCCTCTGCTCTGTCCCTGGCCTGGACCTATCAGGAAGACATTTTCTGACTGTTGCCTTTCTGCAGTTTTGACTTCCTGAAATCTAAAAGTAAACTTGCAAGTAAATTCAGAAGTGAAAATCCTGAGGTGGGTGGGGCTAATGAATCAGGACCAATGAGGGTGCTTGTGTTGCTAAAGGGAGGAAAAACATAAGATAAATATCCTCCTTCAAAGCAGCAAACAAGGGACGTGTTAATAACCTAGGAAACTCCCTGTGACCCCAGCACAGGCTGTGGAGGAGCAGCGGGCCTGCAGAGGGCCAGGTCACAACCCTCATTTTCCTTGTGTTTTTGTTCTTTAGGCCTCATAAGTAGTTTGGCCTGGAGAGGATTCCCTGTGCACCTGAGATACTTGCAAATGTGAATTCTGTTCTTTCTGGGTAAAGTATTCTGTAGATATCCATTAGGGTTAGGTCATTCATCCTGCCAATATCCCTTTTTCAATGTACCTACATTTAACATATTCCTGATAAAGTATGATTTACATCTGATGTGTATGTACATATTTATATCATTTGTTATTTTTTCATTATTGCATTATTTTGTTTTAAATAAGATATTTTAAGTACTGTTTTAATTACTTTCTCATTTATTTTTTGGTGTATTTTCCTGAGTTATTTTTTTAGTGGTTGTTTTTAGGATTACAACAAGAATTAGTTTGGATTAATCCTAAGTTAATTTCAGTAACATCTAAAAATATTGCTGCAATATAGTTCATCACTCTTATTTTGTTCCGTTATTATCATATAAATTATATCCTTATACATTCAGTGCCAAGAAACACAAATTTATAACTACTTTATTTTGTGATGTGTTAACGGAGACAGCAGGAAAAACAAAAAGAATTGTGAATTACAAAATACATTTATGCCATTTTTATATTTGCTAAAATAGCACTCTTTCTTGGTACCTTTATTTCTTCTTGTGAATTCAGGTTCTTGTCTTCTTATGTCCTTTTATATCAGCCTGGAACATTTTTTGTAATGTTTCTTATAGAGCAAGACTTGTTATGATTGACTAATTTTTATTAGTGAATGTGTTACTTTCTTCATTTTTAGAAAGATAAAGAATTTTTGGTTGACTTTTCATTTTGTCAAATTTTAGTATGCCATTCATGACCCCTGATCTGTGTAGTTTCTGATAAAAGGTCATTTGTTAATCATTTCAAGAACCATTTGTATGTAAACAGTTGCCTCTTTCTCTTTTTTTAAATATTTTTTATTGGTACATTTTAGATATACAATGCAGTTACATTCATCATTGGGATCTTTTACCTTTACATGACATATCTAGGTTCTTATCTTTTCCCAAGAAATTAGAGCAGGATGAAAGGAAATATAGGTCAGTAATCTTTTTTTTTTTTTTTTTTTTTTTCATACCAGGGAATCAAACTTGGAACCTTGTGCTTATGAGGCAGGCGGTGGCAGAAGCACTGAGCTAAATCCTGGTCCAGTTCTGCCTCTTTCTTTTTGCCTTCATGATTCTTTATCGTTGATCATCTGCTTAAGATAAGTCCAGGCGAGGATCTCTGTGAGTTTTTCCTAGCTGAAATTCGTTGAGCTCCCTAGATACAGCTTAATGCTATTAAACAAATTTATAAAATTTCTAGTTTCTCTTTCTTCAAATATTCTTCTTTTCCTCCTTTGCTTCCTGTTCCTCTGGAATCCCAGTGTGCATATGGTGGAATATGTGTCCCACAGATCCCTAAGCCTTTACTGCTTTCTCTTCACTCTTTCTACTTCCTTTCTTCTTAGTAGTGAATCTCCCCTGACCTATTTTCCAGGACACTGTTCTTTTCTGTATGCTGCTCAAATTTGCCTTTGAAATCTCTAGTGAATTTTCATTATGCATTGCACAGTGTTTATTTGGGAGAGGAACACTGACAAGTCATGATATCAGCATTGCCCTGGCATGGAACAAGTGTTCAATAAAATCTAACTGCCTTTAGGCACATTATTGCTAACTGCTTCTGGGCCCACCCTAGGAAACTATTCACCTTCAGTCTCAGGTCAACCTTAGAGCTGTTGTCAGTGAATCACTCATCCAGGGAGATTGAAAAACTGCCTTTCATTATCTCATGACATTTATGTACAAATTATTTCCAGTGGACGCTGAGACTTCCTCTGGTGAAGTGGTTTGCCAGGGCCATCATTATGAATATTTCCAGTTAGTTTCCACCTAATGTTATTCTCTTTATTCCTATGTTCTTCCTCCTGCCTCTGAGTGGTTCTTACATTCCTCCCTTTGGTCATCCTGAAAGTTTGTTCTCCCAATTATCTCACACTTTGATGTTACTAAATCTCCTTTCAGCCTTCTTTCCTAGAGGTACAGCTTTTCTATTGCTTCCATTTTCATCTGCTCCTGTCTAGTCCATCAGTCCATCATTATGTCCTGCAGGACTAAGAGAAGAGACAGTCTGGAAATCAATAACCACCACACATCTGGTGCTTTCCGATAATGTTGGCCATGTTAATACATCTGCCTTCCCAACATGCATGCACATGCAGTCCAGGACATATTAGCACAAAGCCACATACCACTCATACCACATACCGCTAGGCAGACGTGAACATATCTCCTAAGACACATGTTTATTGCAAGTCAGAGAGTCATTCACTTAACCCACATAACTACGCCTGAAGCTATCTTAGAAATCTGGGGACCCTCAGTGAACAATGTTCTTACAGACCTTTGCCCTTGTGGAATGTTATGCTCATAGAAGAAGCAGAGACTAAACCACATAAACAAAAACAATATTCAGTGAAACATGCCCTGGAAAGAAAATAGAGATATGTGGAAGGGGTCAGGAATTGAGGGAGGGGCATAGGTGTGAGCATATGGTCAGGGAAAAGTGAGTGAGAAGGAAGCCTGAAGGAGTCCAAGGAAGGTGCTCAAGGACTGCTTGGGCCGACTCTTCTCAGAGAGACACTTGGTCCAGGGCTCTTTCAGGGGCCTCTAGTGACCTTCTCCCCATTTAATCTCCTCTCAGCTTTTTTGCCCAAAGGTACAGCTTTTCTCTTGCTTCCATTTTGTCCTGCAGGCCTGTGCTGGGTCACAGGGATTTTCCTGGGTTGTTGCTGTGTCCTTGTGTTTGCTGCTTGAAAGGAGGCTGTTTTCACTGTATTCTCCCTTCCTTTCAGAACAAAATCCTCTCATTGGTCCTGAATCTCTGGCTCCACCTCTCCCCGTAGTTTCACTCCTGAATTGACTCCACTGGAGTTGCTTCACTCACAGTCCAGGAAGTGGGAACTCTGAGAGGACTGGCAGCAGGTAGGGGGTGTCTTTCTGACAGACCCAGGCTAGGGTCTTCTAGGTGGAGGTTGGAGCAGGAGAGAGTGTGGTGAGGGTGGAGAGAGGGTTTCCTGACAGCACAGCACCTGCTCTCTACCCAGGAAATGCCCAAGAATCTGCTCACAGCTCTCACCCTTCCTCTGCTCTCACTTTCACCAGAAGCCACACCGCTTCTCAGAAGATCCAGAATATAAGGTGACCAAGGCTCAGAATGGACACCCATGGTCTTAAGGCAAGGCCCTGGTCCTAGGAGCCCAGCACCAACAGAGAGGGTTCTAGTGTACCACTGTGGGAAGTGACTACCAAAGAACAGAAGCCTGCAGAAGAAATCCTATGTGACTCCAAAAGATTGGTCCTATTTAGACAAGAACTGCTTATTTGTATAAGGCTATTACAGTTTCTGTTTTTAAATCTGGGTATAGCCATTGAAAAGGAAGTCACCATCAAAACTTCCCCCCATGCTGTTCTGCCCTGAACCCTGGGGTGCAGTGAAGGTCTGGGGAGAACAGGGATGGGGTCACAGGAACCACTTCTGCAGAAGTCAAGGGCAGAGATGTGGCTCCTCCAGAACATCTGGTTTTCAGATCCTCAGTGATGGACATGACGGTGTCCAGGGCCCAGATTCCTCAGAGTCCTGACCTCTCATCTCCTTTCTACCTTTTCTATGTCCTCTGCTATGTTCCCTGCCTGTGTTCTCATCTCCTAGAGAAAGTTCCTGGCCTGAAGAAGAGAAAGTAAGCTCCCTGGTTCTTTAGAGCTCCGTCCCTAGGAATCTTCGGGTCCCAGGACCAACCTCTCTTCTCTTATCCTTTGTCCATTTCTCTTCTCCTTAGTTTAAGGAGGGGAGGGGAAAAGACAATAAAAATTTTTTCTGGGTGTCTTGGTTCCTTTTGTGCCCTCTTTGTTGAATCTCCATTGAGACTTTACAACCCTATTGGCCTCTGATCTATGTGGGTCAGCACTGGGGGTGAAGGGGAAGTCCAATTTGACTCTGTCAGTGGAATCCTTAATAGAGCACACAGTTGGCTGAGTGTTACCACCAGTTTTATAAAAATTCTGGTGCTGGTTGTTTCTGATGCTCATTAGAATGGGAAGGTGTTTCACACTCCCTCACCGAGTTGTGGCTCTTGCTCCAACATTTGTCAGGAAGCCTGACTTGCTTCTCCATTTCTCTAAGCCCTGGCTCAAGAGAACTTCCTACCCTGATTGAATGTTCTATTGTGGTAAGATAAAAGAAATAAAATAATAGGTTAAAAGGAGGCAAGAAACTTGAGACTTTGAAATTATGCTTTTAAGAAAAACAGCTTTAAGACAAAATTTTTTTCTCCTGCTTCTGGAGGTCAGCCGAGCTTGTGATGCTCCTTCTACAGGAAATAGTGTTAAGTTCCTAAAGGTCCTCTTAGTGTAGCCTGTAAACTCCCAGTCCTTTTCACCTGCAAATCCCCCATTCCTCCAGCTCAGGAAGCAGCAGTGTTGGCAATTTTAGACAGTGTTTCTGGACTTCACACATATAGAGGGCTTCTAATGTAACCTGAGAGACAGTGAAAACACACATCCTATCACCTACCTTCAAGACACCCGCTTAAATGTGCCCTACTTTAGCTTGGTGGTGTATCTCACTTCTCTGAGTACCCTCACCCTCTTCTTGGGTTCATCCCAAAATCTCTATCTAATAAATCCTACTCATGCCTCTTTCTGATGAATGCTGAAAATTCTTTTTCTGTGCTGGGAGTCAGGGAACCTGAAAACTTATTTTAAGAGGGTGAGATAGGTTCCTTATTTCAGTGTCTGGGAACCCTTCAGACCCAGCGCCGGTGACACTATGGCTGGGCTGTTCTATAAGTACCAGCTCTGTGATCTATTAAGCAATCAAAATGTGGCTAACAAGACTGAGAAACTGGATTTTAAATTTTATTTAATATATTTAAGTTGAATTTAAATTGCCAAAATGATACTTTCTGAGTATTAGACAACACAACTACTTATTTGCCCATCTTCTAAATTAAAACGTTTCCCTTTTTTCCAGTGTGGAAACTGCCAGACCTGTGGAGGGCAGTTGCAGCTACCACATTTACTCAAGCTCAGGAAAGGCCATTTCCATCCTTGTGGAAATTCTGGCTGCTTCATCACCACCTCCAGATCCAATATTGGAGTTTCTCAAGAAAAGTCATGGTTTCAGCCACTATGATTGAGAAGCTAAAGGACATTGCCAACTGCTTTATGTGCTCAACCCTAATGGAACACCCAGCAAATATCCACTTTGGACACAGCTACAGCTACTTAGGCATTTAGACCTTTTGCAAGGTGAAACCATGGCTTAAGGTGTTCCCATGTCCTTGCTGTGGTGTCTCATTCAAAGGAGGAAGCTGGTTATACAGTCATTACTTGGGAAGGCTCCTTGAGCTCATCCAAGAGATGGAGAAGACAGAGCAGGAGCTGCTGTGTGAGGCCCATGGGGAGCAGCTACATCTCTTCTGCGAAGAGGATGACCAGCTCATCTCTGGTGCTGTGAGTGGGGACCACAGCACCAAGGGCACACCACAGTGCTGGTGGAGGACGTGTGCCAGGGCCACAAGGTGAGTGTGCAGCCAGGCCTCAGCAGGGACCCGCCCATGCTGCTCATAAGACCTGAGAATATGGGCCTTGATACCTAAGTTGATAACCCTGAAACAGCTTTTTTCACATTATTCTTCTGAAAAAAAGTTTGTGACAGATCTTTGCTGAATCCGGTCCACGCTGACATTCAGAAGGCTGCTAAAACTCCTGTCTCCATTCTCCGTGTTACCATGGACTGCCCCTGTTCTGACACGTATGCAACCAAATACTTGCATATTTTGTTGCTTCACACTATGCATACTGTGAGTAACCACAATGTACCAGTTGCTGATGTAGGATCTGAAAATGGAAGAAACCCAAGCTCTAGTTCCATGGTTATCCTACAGTTCAATAGAAAGGACACAGTAGCCACAGTGAAAGCTCAGGAGCAGAGGGAGTGGTGCCTCCCTGAGGGGACTCCTGAGGACACAGGGCATCCAGACAGAGGGATTTGCACAAAAAGCCACAACCATGAGGCTCAGAGCACGTACAGAGGACAGGCAGATAGGAAAGGGGGAATAAAGCCAGGCCCCAGGACCTGAGTGTCACCCTCAATTTCAATCTTGGAGTCAGTCGCACCAGCCCCTGGGGACTTTCATTTGGGTAGTATGGGTCAGGGATATTGGAAAAATAACCCAGGCCCTCCTAATATAAAAAAGTAATTAGGAATAAAATGTAGATTATCCCTAAACAAAACAGAGGAACAGGGCAGTTTCAAACAAGACTCTAAAAATCATAGATTTGGAAATGACGATGTCTGGAGGGAGAGGCCTGGGCAGCTCATGAGTGTCTCCTGAGAGCTTGTAAAGTGGGCCTGTGTGGTGGCCAAAGGAAGGAACCGGCTTAGTCTTGCTGGCCCAAGTAGAGCTCAGGAGCTCGTGCTCAGTGTTGGCTTCTGGTTCTCTCCCAGGGCACAGACCTGGGCTTCTATGAAGGCTCCACAACCTTCTTAAGGGCACATCAGTCCTGACCCCTATTCAGCATATGGGGCGCTCTTAAGACTCCATGGAGCTGCTAAGGCCTTTAACAAGAATGCTCCTGTTTGAGTTTCTCTCCCACCAAGTGATAGGGAAGACTTTTATAAATAGCAAAAACCTATAAAATATTACAATATAAAATGGCTTCTGCTGTCTCTAACA
Source organism: Fukomys damarensis (assembly GCF_012274545.1). NCBI lineage: Eukaryota > Metazoa > Chordata > Mammalia > Rodentia > Bathyergidae > Fukomys > Fukomys damarensis. Next base: position 17,151,371 of record NW_022900922.1, read on the forward strand.
GCAGTTTGTTTCATTTAGCTCAAAACTAATAGGCACTAATTGCTGAATGAAGCATTTGGTCTGACCCGAAGATAAAAGGGCACATCAAGGTCTTGAGCTCCCAGAGAGACTGAAGCAAACTGAGCATGAAAGTGTCAAGATAAAAAGTACCATTGCCAACATTCGCTCCTGTGACCCTGAACACCCCCTTCCTATGGGCTAGAATAGATAACTAGGCAAATCTCAAAGGTAAACTCCCCAACTGCAACAAACTGTTACATCTGAGTTGAAAAGATTAACTATTTTGTGACCGTGATTTAAACTGTGAGAATGAAATATAATCACCCAAATGAAGTCAAGGCTGTAAAACCCTATAAAAGGAGGAATTGTAATCCAGTGCATTGTTGATCCAGGCATGGCTTATGTGTGATCGACCCTAATCAATGAGTAAATTTGTTATTTTACTTCTATTCTGCTGCCTCTCTGTGTGTCACTTACTGATTCCTTCTGTAACACAAGTAGTAGGGAAAGGACCAGTAGAGGGTTATGGTTCTCACCCTCAGAGGCAGGCAGCTGAGGCTGAAATCTTAAGTCTGGCTTGGTAGACAGTCTGCCGTAAGTAATTCAATATCTTCTTTAATTTCCCCATTTGCAAGTAGTTGTAACACAACCCCCTCTGTTCCTACTACATATATCCAGGGTTGTGTGAGCTTTAAGGACATTGAAATATATAGAGCTTAGAAAAACACATGGCATATAGCCTGGACAATGCAACTTTTGCAAAATCAGGTGGAACCCTTTCCTGCAAGCATTAGAGAATTCATGAAAGTACTTGTTGAGTTTGCTGAGGACAGGACAATTCTTCTGATTCTGATATCTATGACCAAATTCAAATTACTTCAAGGAAAATATGATACATGGTTTTGAAAATTACCAGAAAATCTTGATATGGAAGCTTTACAATTGATGTCATGATGCTATTCTTCAAACTATGTCAGAACTCTCATGTCTGTATTGTCTGTTTCAGATAACTTCAGCTGGCATCCTGGTCTTTCTGACTCATCCATAAATATTCATAATGTTCTGTGTATGCTAAATACCCTGGAATCAGATGTTTTTCAGCACATTATTCTGTAAGATCTTGCAGTATTTTTTGTGGCTCCGTGTTCTGAGCGACATAGCTAGGACTGGATCAACAGAGGAGATTGCAATCCCCGCCCAGTGTTGGGCAGTTATCCCCACCTGGGCAACTTACTCAACTCCTTCTGAGTGTCTTTTTCCCACACTATAGAAAGGATGTTGAAAGCCACCAAGCTGTTCAGGGCAGGGGAGGAGATCAATATGTTATAGCACATACAGCTCTCTGCAGGCTCCCTCAAAAAGGGTAAAAACTCAATAAACATTCACTGTTATTTTAACACATCTTAGGGAGCTGGTATTCCCATTAACTGTCTAATGAATCAAATTCGTGCACTTTGCTTGCCCAATTTTTCCTTCAGGAAAAGTTGGAGAAAGCTGCCAGAAATTTGAGTGCACTTCAAGAAGTATGTATGAATCAGAGAGTGTTCATAAGAACACAGATAACTGAATGGAAGGTAAGAATCTAATTCATTGAAGATGAGATCTTTTTATTCTAGTGTTTTCCAACAGGGATGATTGACATAGAGCACAAAATGTTTTGTTTTTCTTTTTCCTCATTGTACCAGGCACAAGCACTGAAAACCAAATGTGCAGGGTCTATCTCCGTACTTATAAGGTACAGAAACTACCTATAATAGCACACAGGTAACAGTCCATTTCTATGGCTTGTTAGGCTCCACTATATCAGAGCTGGAAAAGCCCAAGGTCTTTTCCTTGGAGATTCAGACCAAGTTATGATGTTGCTGAGCTTTATGTGGCTATGAAAAGAAAATACTGAGAAGCTATGAAGGTTTGTGAACTAGGGGCTCTTTTAGTGCTGTGATGGGAGGGACAGAGGTTGTATGGTTATTTTTAGCAGAGCTCTCTACCTCTCCCTGTCCTGTGTGCTCAGATGCTGATTATCTGATTATGTATTCACATCCTGATCATCTGTGGCTTCCTCCAGTTCCTGCTCTCCTTTGTAGTGGTCCTGTTACCCCAGGCAGCTTCTGTCACACAGTTTCTCTCTGAGGAATGAGTACAATCCCAGTTCCCATTTCACCGGTTACCCTGAAAATTAACTTCTTTTCATGTGCAAATTATTAACATAGTGTCTGGCACAGGTCACAACCACAGCATGTTAACTGTTCCAAGAGACTAAGAAAAACATTGCAGAATGATAAATGCGTCAAATCATCAAGAAAATATAACATTGTGAATATATGTGCACTTAAAAATAGAGCCCTATGTACATGAAATAAAACTGACAGACTCAAAATAAGAAATAAAAAATTTAAAAATACTATCTGGAGGCCTTCATGACCTAGTTTAAGTACTGGGTCAAAAAATTAATGTAAGACAAATAATGAAAGAGGCGTTTATTAACACTGAAGAAAAATAAACTAAACAAACAGGTGTCTACCAAATACTTTATCCAAAAACAGAACACAAAATTTTCTCACATGCACATAGAACATTCTCTAGATTGTTTATGAGGCTATGAAACAAGCCTCAATAGCTTTTTCTTCAATTTTTAGTTTTATTAGTACATTTGTAACACAGTGATTACAGTCCTTGTGGGGAATTGGCACACGTACAACCACATCAATTCTTTTTTCAGCCCATTCCTCTCCTGTCCTCTTTCATCTCTTCCTCCCCTTCCCATACAAAAAAGATCTGTCCTCCCTACTTCTCTCACCTGTCTTTTATTTTTCTCTTTATTTATATTTAGGGTTTCTCATATAAGAGAAAGTGTAATATTTAAGCTTGTGTGTCTGAATTATTCCGCTTACTATTATAGTCTCAAGGTACGTCCATTTTCCTACAGATGACTAGTGTATCATTTTTTACGGCAGAGTAGTACTCTGTGGTGTATAAATGCCGTATTTTCAAAAAAAAAAAAAGCAACAACAGAATGAAAAGACAACTTAAAGAATGTAGGGAAAATGTTTGCCAGCTATTCCTCAGATAGATGATTAGTATTAGAAAATATAAAGAATTTGAAAAAATTAGACTCCCCCCAATAAAAAATAGGCAAGTGAAACAAATAGACAGTTCTCAGAAGAAGTATAAATGGCCAATAAATATGTGAAAAATGTTCAACGTTGCTGGCCACCTAGTTAGGCTAGCACCTTGTTAGACTCTTCCAAGGGAAGATCCTGTCCCTATAAGTCACTAGCCTGGCCTCAGCCTCTCACAGAGACCCATCAGGGAAGGAGTCAGGATCACCAAGGCCAACCGGTCTCTCTGTAAATATAAGAAGCAAGCAGTATGTGGGTGAAGGGCCTAGATGACCACAGAGATGGACAGGGCTGGTTTAGGGCTCAATGTGGTCTGAGCAGGGCAGGGCTGGGGTAGCAGGCAGGACCTTTTGGCGCTTGTACGGCTCCAGACTGTCATACTGTCCAGCGCTGGGGTCTGGGAAAACCCTTCGCTGCCCCCAGAGTCCCACAGTGGGATTCAGGTGGTGTCCTTCCCTCCCATCCTTCATGTCATGGGACTTTCTGCAGGAACTCCAGGAATCCTCTGTTTGGGCACCCTCTTTTTGCGCTGTGCACCGCCAGAAACCACCCAAAGGTCGAACGGGGAAAAAGAACAAAAGAGAAAGAGTTATTAGAAGAGACAAACTGGTGAACAGGTTTGCAAGAAATATACTCTTATTCATGACATTGTTCTTTCAGAACCTTAACCTGTTGTCTCTCATGTGTGACAATGGCAAGGAAAGAGTATTTTAAACACCTGCATTCTCCTTTGAGAGTCACCCTCCATGCAGACCAAACTCAGTGCTGTACTGGGTCCTCCCTGGGCAGAGGAACCCATACGGAAGGGGAGACCACAGTTCAGGAGGCCCCAAGAGTCCCACATCCCAACCTGCTCAAGCTGGAGACTTCTGAAGTCCTGCTGCCTCCTCATGTCAGGTCCTGAAACCTGAGGCTTGATCCAGTCCAAGGGGCAGCCCACTGTTCATGAGGCCTTGAAGACATGCAGGACCCCATAAGGACAGGGAGCATGGGACAGGCTGAGGTCAGTCTTGGGGCTCACCTGGAGTAGGGGAGGCCCTGAGCAAGACCAAGGTACTGACCCCTGGTGACAGCCTGGGTCAAGCCCCTCACCATCACTCCAGAGCTGCAGGACATCAGTACCCTACTACTTCACTGCTCACCCAAGTCCCTTTTAATTGTTTTGGAGCAGGCTAGGCTTCAGTATGTCACAGAAGTGCTCTCCAGACAACTCAAGGAGCTGCATGGGTTCTGATCCTCTGGTTTGGGGCAAGTTCCACACATGAGTGACAACACTTCTTCCTCATATCTAAAATCAAGTTCTTACTTTTTTAGAGTAAGGGACAAACTTAACCCATAATCCTTCAAATATGGTGGTGGACAAACAGGTCCTATTTTTCTTCCTGTACCTTGCTGTAGCCCAGTGAATCGAAACTCAGATCACACAGGTTCAGATACTGTGAGTCACTGTCACCAGGCAGGAAAAGTGGGAGCTCTTATAGACTACTAAATGTTGACAAGGAACATAGGATATGTGTCTAATATAAAATAAAGAAAATAATAGATAAACAGAAGACAGCCTTTCACAGAACAAGAGTCCTCTACCCTCTCAATGCCAGTCTGAAGCCGCTGGACAGAGGGCACAGTGTAACTCTCCTGTTTACTAAGTAGCAGCTTTCTTGCCTACTCCTCACCCTCAGCAAATGAGCCAACAGCTCTGGGAGCAAGCAGGAAATTCTATTCACTAGCTCATGAATAGAGAAGGGGAGCTGCTGCTCTAAAGGACCGCCTACCTAGCAGGCCTGCGGTGTCTGTTTTTACTGGAATATGGTGTGGAAGTTGCTCTCAAGAGTTGTTAACAGAAGCAGAGATTTCTAGGTATCAGATGCCCACTCTTGTCTTCTCTAATAAGTGTGTGGTCAGATCTCTCATGGTGCTGGTGGCTGTGGGCCTTTTTGTTGGTTTTTAATTAAAATGAGCGTAAAATGCTCTAGAGTATCAACGTGGGCTGTGGACCTCAAGGAACCAGTCAGGAGTTGCCCACACCCCAGGATGGACAGTTGAGATACGTGATATCTGGGTGGTTGGTAGCACGAGCATGCGATTATCAGCATTTAGGTTGAAGCTTTTGCAAACAAGCAGCATCTGACTGGCCACCCTACAAGGAACAAGGAATGGCAGCGTCCAGTTGACACCATTGCTCCAATGACTGCAGGCAAAGGGTGCAGGGAACACAACCAGGCAGCAGCAGGAATTCTGCCAAAGCCTTGTTTCTTGAATAGTTCTTTTAGTGTTGCTTTCATCACACTTTTCCTTCTATTTTCACAAGACCAGGGAAAAGGGAACTTAGTGCTAACCATATCGCACCTTCCTGGGTCCTGCACAAAGGTGAACTTTTCAGTTATTCAATAGGTGTTAGAGGGCTAGAGTTCTGTTGTCAGAGAATAAATGAGTGGGTCCTATAAACTAGATGAATGTAAGACACATTCACAAGAGAAAGGCAAACAGGAACTATTAAATGTGCATTAGATGTGCATAGGGGAATAAGAAAGAGATAATTAATGTAAAAGAGTGATTGGAAATTGGACTTTTAGAGCATTTTAATGAAAGAGCAATAAATTGTTAGCTAAATTGCATGGCAAAAAATAAAGACACTGAATTTCCAGGATGACAAATTGTGGGAAGGCAAATATATAGGAAATCCTAATGGCACAGAAAGGCTGGTTCTTACAAGATTTGTTGTGGTGCTTTCTCTGGCATTTACACTAAGATAGGAGTCTTTGGGAATTAATTTCTGTCCTTGCTAGAGATTCAAAGAGGTATACACCTTTACATATTTAAGTCCTGCCTTTAGGCTAAGAGGAGGAGAAGAGGGAGCTTTCATTAAATGTTTTTCTCAACTCTCTTTAGCTCAAATAATCTCAGGCTGTGTGGTATCTTTTCGAGTAGCTCATTCTGGAACCCTTCACCTGTTCATGACAACTTAGCCCCCGCTGGCCTGACCAGGGGCTCTTCTGACACAGGGGGCTTAGAGGATCATCTGACTTCTTCAAGGTCTCCTTGGGCAGACATGGAGGCCCCAGAAGCCCGCTGACATCCAGAAAGAAATACCTCTGGCTTCATTTACCCCATTCTTAGAGATAGGATGTCAGAGAACCTCAATATCAGCAAATATTAGCTACAAATTATTGCAACATTTAGAAATTTTACTTTGCTCATGAAATTTAAGGTTGTTTGTAATTTAACTAATTGCACCCTGAACATGCCATTTGCCCACTCAGGCATGGCCATGTAAAACTGACTGGAACTTACTTTTCACAAAAAACCTATATATTCAGTTAAGGGCTATTTGATCATATTGCAATCATAAATAAGATATCCTATAATCATTCCAACAATAACTATTGACTGTGATTTTAAAATATTTCAAAGTAGCTGGCTCTAGCATGCTCTGGAGAAGACCAACCTGTCTTTTTCCTAGAACCCAGTTCCACTGAAATTCATTTTTTACTCATACTCTCTTTTCTAGTTGAAGCCTTTCATGGTAAGCCAACTTTAGCTTTCTCATAGCTTATTTGATAATTCCCAAGGCAAACTCACAGGTCTGGCAGTGTCCAGGACTGTAACGCCAATCAGTATGTCAGTGGTTGGAACAGTCACTACTATTTTGATTTCTATACTGTCTTTTGCAGTGAGCAGACATTTGGAAGTCTCCTTCATCCCCCACAGAGGAACACAAGTGGCTCAAACAAAATGGGAAAAGGAGAGCTTGTGTCTTGGGGTCGCTCCACTCATCAACCAATCAGCCCTGGAAATCAAACTGCTAAGTGCACTGAGGAGGGTGCAGAGGTCAAAAAGTAATCATCACAGTATCTTGGTTTCCCTTCAATCAGACTGACTGTCTGTGGTATCTTTACAGGCTTTCGATCCACTGATTTAGTACAGATTTATTAAATACCCACCTAAAACTCCACACTATTCTAGGGGATGGAGAAATAGCAATGGAGAAAAATGGCCAAATTTTGCCCGTATGGGAGTCCCATATTTTAAAGCCAAGATTTTCTCTTTTCCTTACTCACCTCGTGGAGACAAGAACAAAGGAGAATGTTGATAAACCTGGAAAAAGGGCCGCGGAGTGGCAGAGAAGGACGCCTTGGGGAAGGTGAAGATGTGGGAGCCAGCAGTCATGTTGTAAAAGGACACAGCTCCAGCCTCATAGTCGAGAACAACCCCCACCAGCAGGGGACGCTCACGCAGCTCAAGGGCAGTCAGGGGAGAGGTCAGGGCTACATAGCCATTCTCTGTGCAAAGCTGGATGGCCCAGAATCCAAACTCAGGTGTCTTTTTCATGCCAAGGCCTCTCTGCACATTTTCCATACAAACTCCCACATCCCAGCCACTGCCTTCTCCAACATCCACTTCAAAGTAATGTTTTCCTGAGGTGAAGCCCTCATAGCCCAGGACGCAAGGGAAGGTGGTAAATCTCCGGGAAGAAAGTTCAAGATTCTGCTGGCTGCATCCACGAGACACTTATCTCTGATCTTGAGAAAGATTTAGGGCTGGATGAGCTGTATCTGGATCTAGAGTCATGATGACTACAACATAAAGAAAACCAAACATTTCTTTTTATAGTGAGAATATAATTTTAAATAAAATCAACCTGTAAGCAATCATTAGTTTTTACTCATTATGTCAGCTAGCCCATAAATTGAAAATCATAATATCTATTGCAGAAAATGTTGGGGTGAATCCAGTGAGTTACTTTTTGCCTATTTTTAGTAAAACTCTGGGGATGCAGTAATTTCCTATTTTTCCATCATCTTCATTATCACTTAGTCATTCAGTGTTGGCAAGGACCAGAACTAAATAGAACATGGCTCCTGTCCTGTCCAAAGCCCCTCTTCTCCCCTGATGGCCTCCCAGTCGTGGATTAGCGGAGCTGCAATGAGCCCTTACTCATTTCTGCATCATAACCACATAGACATGCGGGAAGAAATTGTGTAAAAATAGTATAAATAACAAATCAAATGTTATATCCGTATACACATGGCATTTAAAGTGTTTATAACACAAGATATGATATATTTTATAATAAATTAAAAGCCAGTCATCTATATACTAATACAATTGTTATTTACAATACACAATATAGAATATGTTCCGCAACCTGTAGATTTTTTTTTTTTTTTTACTTTTTTTATCCTCATTGAGTTTATTGGTACATTTTAGGTATACAATACAGTTACACTCATTATTGGGCTCTTGTACCTTTACATGACAGGTCTTGGTTCTCATTTTTCCCCATGTCCCTGCCCTCCCTTCACCCCCTCCTCCTCTCCCCATTTACAAACACTTTATTTCCATTTTCTCATATTTTTTTATTTTCCCTTATTATCTTTCCCCTACCCTTCCCACTTTCCCTACACCTTTAGCCCTTTTTTTCATATTTCACGTTGTCAATTATCTCATTAGGATCTTATGTACTATTATAGCTTTTCACACCAGAGAACTATTTAGTATTTACACATGTGTGACTTACATATTCCACTTAGGAGTATATCCTCAATATGCATCCATTTTCCTATGAATGACTCTAATTTATCATTCTTTATGGCTGAGTAGTATTCCATTTTATAGAAAAACCACATCTTCTTTATCCAGTTTCCAACTGATGGGCAAATGGGCTGTTTCCAAATTTTAGCTATTACAAACTGTGCCGCTATAAACATAGGTGTACATATATCACTGTGATACGATTCTTTTAATTCTTTTGGAAAGATACCCAGCAGAGGGATGGCTGGGTCAAATGGAACCTCTAGTTCCAGCTCATTGAGGTATCTCCATATTGATTTCCGTAGTCACAACCTGTAGATTTTATATACATGAATTGAACTTTGTATTTATGTATGTTACATGTTATGATAGGTGTAGGTTTCTCTCTCCTTTTATGTAAATATAATGAATAGAAGGATAGTTTCATTATCAACTGGACAAAATCAAGCTGTAGGACAAATATACAATGCATCACAACAGAGCTGGTAGAGCAGCGACTATGGTAAAGGAACAGGAATATGTTTATAAGACTTTAATATAATATAGGAACTCAATTTCCACATCAGCAGGTCTGATGCATAAGACCTTCTCTACCTACTTAGCGAGGGCTTTGCAAGTCACAATTATGATCCTAATGCTCTTAGACCACAAGTGGCAGCTAAATTTACTTTACCTACTTTTATGATATCAGAGTTCCTCTTTGCCCCATGGGTTACATTTATGTTAATTACTCTAGGTAACCAGCTCTTATCTAGCCTTATGACCGATGCACAGTAAAGATCTGGATTTTATCTTTAAACTGTACTATCAGATGTACATGTTATGTATAATAGATGTACAAGATGTATTTATAAATTTTGTTTATCCTAAGAATACACTTGGATTTAACATTGGAAAGTAAATCATCAAATCACTACATTGTGACATTACAAGAAAGAACTACAATGTGCTCCCCATGAATGATTCTAATTCATGGACAAAATTCAGTGCCTTTTGAAGGCTGTGCTCTTTGCATTCAAAGATCACCAACTTCCCCCTAGATCTGAAATTCTATCAAAAAACAGAATAAAAAGTGTTACATGATATTCACAAAGCAGGAGCTTATTAGTAACAATAAGCTTCTGGAAATTAAAAATGACAGAACTCAATAAAAAATTCATAAATCACAGATAAACCAAAGCATTTGAAGGACTGATAGATATACAAAAGAAAAACAAACAAAACAAAACAAAATAAAAACCTCAACCTCACTGGTAAAATGGGAGAAACTGAAATTAAGAGTACAATAGGTACCGTTTCAAATCCATTAGGTGAAAAGTATAAATTATACACTGAAAAACAGTGGGGTATGGAGCAGCAGTTGTTCTTTTGTTTTTCAACTGAAGAAGTACAATCTCAGGATCCATAGGATCTCGTAACCCTAAGATATGAATCTCAGATATCAGCACTTTCCCCTCAAGGTCTTGTTCACCAAATTACATCTTCTCCTCACAAGGTCTAAGGCAGAATTCTGTGACCAAGGGCATTAATATTTCTGAAGTAAAAGTATATTCAAAGTAAGTGGGATAAAGCAGGACTTTACGCAGCCTCATATCAGTGCAGTCCAGATGAGTACCCTGGGGCAGACAGACTCAAGTCAAGGGGTCCATCTCTGGACCCACATTCTTGGTGTTCAGGCTCCTGTACAATTCCTTAAGTGTGGGCAGGGCCTGAGAATCACTTCTGACTGGCAGAATGTACCTAAGATGAGGGAATAAAGCTCCTGTAGTTATGATTCATCATTTATACCCCATCTTGCCAGCAGATTTGCTATGGAGAATCTTTCTCCTGAGTTCATGCTGAAAAAATAATTGGCTACATGTGATACTCATGAGCAAGGGGCTGACAGGAGGCCGGTGGAACTGAGGAAGCCTCCAGCCACAGCCAGCAAGAAGTCAGGGCCCTAATCCTGCAACCCAAGGGGAATGAACCCTGCCAGCAAGTAAGAGAGCAAGGGCGAGTACCTTCCCTAGACCAGGGTCCAGATAAGAGCACGACCTGGTCACACCTTCACTGAAGCCTCCTGAGACCCTAAGGAGAGGGCCCCCAAGCTGTACCTGGATTCCTGACTCATAAAGTCTGTGACATGTGTTTGCACTGTTTTACGTAATTTTAGTAGTTTGTTGTAGGCAATAAATAACTCATGCAGTCACCAAATCATTTCAAGTTAGAGGCAATTTTGCAACCAAATGAATGGTAAAATTTCCAAAGCTTTTGGGTCGATTTGGTAATTATGGATATGAAATTTTAGAACTATAGAAAACAGTATTTAACAGAAGAGGGAGCAGAAAACCCAAGCATGCAGCACTAATTCTTTTTCTTCTTACATGGTTCTAAATTTAATTGTGTTACATGAGTACACAAAACTATTCAAACCTAGTCTATAATACTCACCCACCTTTTTCGCACTTCTCTCAGAATTTAAAATATTCACAGAAGCACTAGAATCACATCTAACACCATGCCCTGGGTTCATCATCTGCCAGGCAGGTGCTAGAAGCTCACAGGTGAAAGCACAACTGAATGAAATGGAACCTGTCACTATCTCATTTCTCAGATGTGGAAACAGAATGGTGGGAGTTGCTATCACCAGAGCAGACTGCAGGAATCAGAAGGTCCTACAGGTGATCAGGATGTGGTATACACACATCACGTAAGCACACAGAATAGAGACAGCCTTGCTGAATATAGCTCCACAATCTCTGCCTGAAAGCACCGAGGGAGTGCCACACCCAAATACCTTGATGACGTCTTAACATTTTCTTCACATCCATGTAAAGCTTAGCAACATCACACACAGTCTTAATGGACAAGGGAAAGGCCTCAGGCATTTCCAGCTTCACAGCACAAGTCCTGGAAGAAGCAGAGGCAGAGATTCCTCAGTGGTCCTCTCCATTCAGCTTTGTTTACCCAGACCCTCCCTTCCTGTGTTCATATGGGACTCACCTGCTCAAGGTGCCTTTCACATCCTGTAAGGAAAAGAGGAAAGTGTGTTAGCACCAGGATTCTATGGGCTGTGGCACGGGAGACACTGTCTGTAAACACAACTCCCCAAGAAGGAAAGAGGGACCCAGCCTGAGTAACTGCCGCAGAGTCAGAAGCAATGATCTCACCCAGCCTGCGCCACTCCACAGGAGGCTGCAACCTCCCTGCAGAAGACCATGCGGAAGAGTAGTGGCCACAGTGGGATCAGCCTGTGGCTGCCAGGGACTCAGACAGAAGTCTGGCAAGACTGGCTCTCAGGCACCTGATGTCCTACAGAGTGAACCCATGTAGAGATCACTTGTCACAAAGGTCCTCCATGGTGGCTACATACACAGCTCCTGATACTGAGCCACCAAAGTGGTGACAACTGGTATCACAAGGTGCTGGAGCAGATGTGCTACCCTCTCAAGGAGAGTGTGACCTCCAGTCCCACTAGTGGGAGCCAGAATTAACATCTTCCGTGGTTTGTCTTAATGGCACATCTTTCATGAAGCTGTAAGAAGCCCCACAATAGCTCTGGAACAAGAACTTTACTAACAAATCAGAGAAAAATTTATCCCTTTTTGGGCGGCCCCACTGTCACCATCTGTCACCTGGGACATATTTTAGGAGAGAGACAGGCGGACAGGCATTTGTGTAGATGGACCAAGGGGAAATGATGACACAAGCTAACCACTAGAGAAGAAACTTAACCTTTTCTTTCCCTTTCCCTTGTTAATACTGCTGAAGATTGAACCCAGAGCCTTGCCCATGGTAAGCAAGTTCTCCACTACTGATCAACATCTTCAGTACATATTTTAAAATTTTAATTTCCTATCGAGTTTCACCAGACCACCCCAGAGAGTCTCACATTTGCAAAGCTTCTGCTTGAGCCTCCCCACTAACTGGGATTATAGGAATGGAGCACTGTGTCACAGGGAAGTATACTTCTATATTTCACATACAGGGACCCCATAGACTAATGAGGCTGCCCTGATGATATTGACGCAAAATATAAGAGAATAATTTCCTAAAGTCCCTACACTGTGGCACACATTGCAGTGGAAACTGGCCTTGCCAATCTTCTCATTCTTCCTGACCATTCTCCCAACAGCTCAGTATCAGAAGCCTCCTTTCCTTCTCTAAGTCTGTAGCCTCACCCGTAGCAGATACTGTTCTGAGCCTCGGCATTTTGCCTCCAGCTCAACCTTACGGTCCGCAAGTTCATCGCTCTTCTGCTCCAGCATCGTCGTAACCTCCCTTAGTTTTGCCAGCATCTGTTCTTCTTCTTTCTCCAGCCTCCAAAGAAAAGACTTCTCCTCCTCCTCATGTAGAAAACTGTGGAGATTCCTAAAATCGGACTTGATTTTTTGTCTGTGAATCTCTACTGTATTCTAGAAATCAGAAAGTTTAATTAATAGTATAAAAGAAACAAGCATCCATACAACATGAGTGGATAAACAAAACGTAGTATATAATGGAGAATCACCGATCGCAAGTAATTTTAAAAGAATAAAAACCTGACCCACAAAATAATAAGCATGAACCTTGAATCAGAGGTTAACATTCCTCTAAGTGAAATACACCGGAGTGAAGAGGATAAATATTATAGATTACACTTATATTGGATATCTACAATAGTTAAATTTGTAGAGACAGAAAACAGATTAGTGGTTACCAGGTGGTGGGAATTAGTTAATGGGGACAGAGTCTCACACTGGAAGATGAAAAAGTTCTAATTGATACAGTGATGGTTTCCAAACAACAGGAAAGTGCTTCATACCACTGAGCTGCACACTTAATACAATCACAGATTTCAAATTTTGTCTATTTACTACACATAGAAATGAATGTATGATAGGATACTGTGATGTAATTCTCTCATAAATCTCTCAAGATTTTAGAATATACCAAACTCAGATGCAGTGAGGTTGGCTCTGACTTCTCTAAAGTCACCTGAACAATTTCTGTGTTTTAAGCACACAGGCTGGAAGGAAAGTCCTTGATTCATGGCCAGGGAAGGTCCCATCATGGCAGGCTTGTGTTGTGGTAAGGGTCACCCTAATCGTTCCTATGTAGGATGATTGAATCTGATGGAGACTGGAGAAGCGTTCCTCCTGTACCGAAGGCTTTCCCATATGCGTTAGCTACACTCAAGGTCTTCCCCTGCCCAAGTTGCCAGAAATGACCGACAGAAGTGCGTTCCCTGGAAGCTCTGGCTCACCCTCCCCACATGAAGTCAAAGGTTGGAAATGACCCTGGGAGTAGCAGACTGACTCACTGGCCTGTATACGTGGACCAGCTAGTTAAATTCAGGGAGAATAAACCATTGGTGCGCTAGCCCAGTCACTCTCTGTGTCTAAGCATAGGAATAGAAAATAGTTTGAGATTGATGACCTCAGATTCTCACCTGCCACTCATTTATCTGTGATGTCAGGAATGCTTTCTGATTCATACATTCTGTGTAGAGTTCACTCAGTTTTGCCACAGCTTTCTGCAGCTTTTCCTGAGGGAAAAATTGTGCAAAGAAAGTCTATTGAATTTGATTATTCACTAAACACCTAAAGGGAATCCTGGCACACTGAGATGTGTTGAAATAACTGAGTATTTGTTGAGTTCTTACACTTTCCCAGACAGCCTGCTGAGGGCTATATGTGACATACAGATCCTCTAACTAATCTAAACAGGTGGTAGAATTTTTTATATCCTTCCTAGTCTGTGGAAAAAGGGACAAATGCTGGTAAATAATTCACCTACAAGGAATGTAATTGGTCAGCAGGGGGTCAGTGATTCCAATCTGCTGTGCTGACCAGGGTCTGACCCATGTCCAACACCACACTGTGACCAGGGACTCCACTGCCCCTGCTGTATGCCACAAGCTAGTCTAAGTTTACATATACTAATATCCTCAAAGCTAATTCAGTATCCGGACGTATGCATTAAGGAGGGACTGAGTTATCTCCACCTTTACGTGAAGAAACCAAGGCAATGAAGACATTTAATACCTTACCCGGAACTACCATTCTAGTCAGTGAGACAGCTCAGCTATAGGCTTCTGAGGCTGACAATCACCACCCTGTGCTGCTCCTTCCCCTACCGCTTTGTGGGAGAGAAACTCAAACGGGAACATCTTCATTACTGGTATTTGCAGCTCCATGGAGTCTAAGGAAGCACCACGTGTGTTGAGCAATGATCAGGGCTGATGTGACCTTAGGAAGGCCACAAGTTTTCATAGATCTCAGCTCTTTGTCATGGAGGACAAACCAGGAACCCACACTGAGTACATGGTCCTCAGCTCCAGCAAGGCTGAGGGTGGGGGCAGCAGGATTATGCCCTGGCCCGGCCCATACAAACTCTAAGGGACACGAACGATCGTGCTATTCAGACCGTTCCCTCCAGTCATACCCAGCACACTCATTTCCTACTCTGTGACTTTTTTTGAAACTTGCTTGAGACTATCATCTCATTGCCTTTCTTCACGGGATAATTAGAATTCTAACCTTGAAATTCCTTTATTTTAGGAGTTCCTGGGGGATTATTTTCAATTATTGCCAGTTTACTCTGCAAGTGAAAATACCCAGTTGCAGGTAGCACTGTGATCTAGGTTTGAGACTGGGTGCTGACACAGGTTCTGGGCCCTGTCCTCTTTCACCTGACCCACCTATATACACCCTAGGGCCTGGTTATGGTAAGGCAGGAGCACCCCAAGTTGTGCCTTTACACCACGTGCAATTTCCTCTATCTAAACACCCTGCATGGGTTGAGTTTATTTATCCTTAGGAGCCACCTCTGGGATGCACCACTCCCTCTCTTCCTCCACCTCTCATTGCCCAAGGCCAGGCTCCAGGCCATCACTTTACTGGTCTGTGACTCTACTGGGCTACAGGGTCCCCACAGGTAGTGAGTGTATCCTCTTCCCCTCCATTATGTTTCCAGGTCCTCCTGAAGAGTCCTGCATACTATGGTTTCTCACAGTATACACAGTGTGAAGCAGAACTCATGCAGGGGTTTGGCTGAACATGTCCCAGAGCATGTAGAAGTCCATGATAACACAAACAATGGGACAGGAGTCTGAGCATCCAGCAGAATGTCAGGATGGACAGTTTGGACTGGACTCTGCAAAAAAATTCATCATAAGCTATTTTTCAACTAGAAAAAAAAAAAGGCTGTATTTCAGGGTCCTCACCTTAGTCTTTGGGGTCAGTCCCCTCAGGCCTAGGGAGGAGTAGAAGGTGGGTCCCTGCTGAGGCCCAGATGCACACTCACCTTGTAGCCCTGGCACACGTCCTCCACCAATGCCGTGGTGTGCCCTTGGTGCTGCAGTGCCCGCTCACAGCGCCAGCAGATGAGCTGTTCGTCATCTTCACAGAAGAGCTGGAGCTGTTCTCCGTGAGCCTCACACACCAGATTATGGTCCATCTCCTCGAAGACTTCAGTAATGCTCTCCAAATGCCTGTTGGCCCGGAAGCTGTCTTTATTGAATGGGGCATGACACTGAGGGCAGGGGAACATCTTCTCTCCCTGACTGGGTTGTACCCGTAAAGGTACTGTTCCAAGCACATCTGGCAGAAGCTGTGTCCACAGTTGATGCTCACTGGGCTCATCATCAGGTTCTGACAGATGGAGCAGGTGGTGATCTCTTTAATCTTATTGGTGATGATAGCCAAGGCCATAGCCTTCCTCAGGTAGCTCCAATGTTGGATTTAGAGGTGAAGAGTAACCAGAATTTCCACAGGGATGGAAATCATCTCTCCTGAGCCTTTGTACGAGGAGCTGGTTGGGATTGGCCTCCGCAGGTTGCAGACCTCTCTCTAGAAGGAAGAAACAGGTCAGAATTTAGAACATGAGCAAATCTGAGTTGTTTAATACTATAGCTACTGCAATGCGTGGGCATTTAAATTTAATTTAATGAAATTTAAAATCCTTACTATACACATTTCAGTTGCTGAATAGTTGCATATGACTGGTGCCTATAGAAGAGCCCAGCCTGATGCGGCGGTGAGTATGTGTACTTCTAGCCATTTGGGAGGGTAATACAGGAGGATCACAATGTTAAAGCCAGCCTCAGATATTCAGTGACATCCTATCTCAAAATAAAAGCAAAAAAGCAAAATAATGATGATAATAAAATAGGTGGGGATATAACTCAGTGTAGGGCACTTGCCTCATATGTGTAATGCCCCGGGTTCCATCCCCAGCAACACACACACACACACACACCAGACAGGACATAGAACATTCCATCATAGTGGAAAGCAACAAGGTAACAGGCTCTAAGAAGCAAGAGGCTGAGAAAGAGGGAAAATGACAGCAGAGTTGCTCACAGAAAATACAGCAAGAACCACACCTCGGGGGTCGGGGGGATGTGAAAATCCTTCGTAGTCCAAAAAGCATCAAAAATAGCCAGTTAACATCAGAACTATCTCCTTATAATTGGGACTAACAAACATTTGGTCACTTGTATGTTCTATGGAGGATTCTGTTTAAACAATCAAACTGAACTGCACCTGGATGCCTATCCCACTCCACACGTCACAAAAAACAGATTTATAAAGTTTTAATGGAGACACAACCAGGGCCGAATAAAAGAAGCCAAGACAACTGGAAGAAAGACTGTCTTCTTTTTATGATCGCTGAATGAACTGACAGAAAGAGAACTACAAAGAGGCTGGTGGAGGAGAGGTGAGTCGTGGGGCTAAATTATTTCCGGGGACAGAGCGCTGGAGAAATAGGAAGCTCACTGTCTCTTCTTCAGGACAGGACCTTCCTCAAGGAAAATTGCAGGTCTTGGGAGAGCAGGGAGGGGCAAAGCTCGGGCAAGGGGAGTGTGGAGAAGGGCTGGGTATCAGGACTGTGGGAAAATGTGCTGGAAGCTCCGTGTCCACCAATGAGGACCCGACAAGACGCTGTGGAGGCGGGACCATGTCTGGCCCCTTGTCTCTTGCAATAGCTGTTTCTGTGAACTCTTCCGTGTCACCCCACAATCCCACCTCATCCTTGGGAGCGGGGAGGTTGGGCTGGTGAATTTTTCTCTGAGCAGACTCTCTGGCCTTCCCTAGGGTAGATAGTAGAGTGCTCTGCTGTCAGGAAACACTGTGCACCCCACCACCGCGCTCTCACACACCCACCCCTGCTTTGACTCTGAGGAGCCCTGCTTGGGTCCATCAGAAAAACCCCTTACCCGCTGCGGGTCCTCTCGGAGCTGCCACTTCCGGAAGCTGAGGCTGTTCGAAAGCGAAACTACTTCGGGAGGTGGAGCCAATAGATGTGGCGCCAAAAAGATTGCCTCTGGCCTCAGCTTGTCCTGAAAGGGAACAAAGAGCATGGGGAATACGGGCTTTTTAAAAATAGCAAACACAAGCGGGACATATTAATAACTCAGTAAACTCCCTGTGAGCCCAGCACAGGCGGTGGAGGAGCAAGAGGTCTGCAAAGGGCCAGCTCATAGCTCTGATGTGAGA
Organism: Fukomys damarensis; assembly: GCF_012274545.1. Lineage (NCBI taxonomy): Eukaryota > Metazoa > Chordata > Mammalia > Rodentia > Bathyergidae > Fukomys > Fukomys damarensis. The sequence goes on from NW_022900922.1 coordinate 17,169,486, forward strand.
TCTCTCTTGAGTTCTCAACCCTCCTGGAGTCCACACACTCCTGACCTGTGGTATTTTCCGATCCTTCTAGGTGATGTGTGGTTTTCTCACTGATCTGATTGGGGGTGGCGAGGGGAAGGAACACAGCAAGCTCCTTGACCTCACAACATCCTCCAAGCCAGCCTCCCACGCCTCTCTGTTCTGTGCTGTCTCTTTTTCTTCCTTGCTCCCCCTCTGCAGGACTCAGGTACTTGTCAGTATCCCAACACACCCAGCTAGGACAGCAAACAAGATTCAGTAATGGCCCAGCAATGAGTACATTTGACCCAGGGATAACCCTGAGACCCCTATCTGCACTAAACTAAAATCCAAGTGGATTAAAGATTAAATATTAAAACAGAAACACTAAACTTGCTGGAAGATAAATTAGGTAGAACTCTTGAAGATAGTGGCATTGGGAAAGACTTTATGAACAAATTCTTAGTAACACAGGAAGTAGCACAAAGAATTAACAACTGGGATCTCATCTTTTTAAAAAGCTTCTGCACTGCAAGAGAAATCACCGACAGAGCTAAGAGACAACCTACAATGTGGGAAAAAATTTTTGCTAGCTGTTCCTCAGACAAAGGTCTACTATCCAGAATATATAAAAAACTTTTAAAAAATCACAAGCCCCCCAAATAAAAAGACAAGATTCAAAAATGGGCATCTGAAATGAACAGACACTTCTCAGACAAACAAGTAAAAGCAGCAAATAAAATGATGTTCAGCATCATTGGTCACTTGAGAGCTGTAGATGAAAGCAACATTGAGATTCCACCTCACCCCAGAAAGAATGGCTGCTATCAAGAAATCAATAATAAATGTTGATGGGGTTGTGGGGAGATAGAAACCCTTCTTCATTGTTAGTAGGAGTGCAGACTGGTGCAACCACTGTGGGAATTGATATGGAGATACCACAAAGAACTAGGATTAGAAGTCCTATTTGACCCAGCTACTCTTCTGCTGGGTATCTTCCCAAAAGAATTAAAAGAATGATATATGCTCACCCATGTTTATAGTGGCACAGTTTGTAATAGGTGAAACTTGGAAACAGCCCAATTGCCCATCAATTGGAGCCTGGATAAAGATGTTTTTGTTTTATGTTTTTTTTAATGGAGTACTACTCATCCATAAAGAGTGAGAAACTAGAGACATTCATAGCTAAGTGGATGCATTGAGGCCATACTCTTAAGTGAAATTAATAAGACACATATGTAAATATCAGTTCCTCTGGTGTAAAAAATTAAAAGTGTAAATAAGGGTCAAAATGTGTAATTGATATTGTATAATAGGAAGAAAAGGTCTAAAGGAGGAGGGGAAGTGGGCGGGGTAGGGGAAAGGTAAGAAGGGAAAAGGTAAGAAAAGGAAAAACATGGAATCAAAGTCTTTGTAAATAAAGAATGGTGGAGTGGGTGAAGGGAAGGCAGGGGAATGGAGAGAAACAAAAACCAAGATACATCATGTAAAAGTATAAGATCCCAGTGATGAACGTAATTGTATTGTATACCTAAATTGTACCAATAAACTGAATGGGTAGGAAGCGTGAAATAATGCTCCCCTCCCACTCTAAATGGGACTATTTGGGGCACCCTGACCTTCTGGGAGTTGTGGAGCCTTCTGTCATTGTGCCACTTAATAACTCATTGTGTCCTGGCAGGTCCTGTGGGAGCAGAGTCCACACAGCACAGAACAGGTCAACTGCTGAGAAACTAACACAGACACTGAAGCAGGAATGAGCCCCACAATCTCAGTTCTCATAATGACTCCTTGCACACAGCCTTCACTTCTAGCTCTGTATCGCACCTATGGATTCAGGCATAGTGTGCTCCAAATTTGTCCTATCAAAGCAACAAGAAAAGGGAGCTTGCAAATGCTAAAATGAAAAGCAAACAACTACCACCACCAAAATACACCACCATAAAGGTAAAAATCAGACAGAGCCTGTGTTGTGAAAGCTGCCCTTCCTCATACCTCTTTCCTGTTGCTTGAGGAGGAACTTGGTCATGCATGAGCTTTAAGGACTAGAAGGGGAAAGGGACAGAGGAGCATCTGCATCCCCAAAGCTAGACCTAGGGTGATGCCAACAGGCACTGTCTGTACAGGAAGGTGTCATCACCAGTAAGTAATGCTGGGCTGAGCCTGTCAATCTAAGGTACAGAGGACCCAGGCCTTGAGTGGGGACTGGATCACCAGACACTCCTGGAAGAGCCCTGGACTGAGTATTTCTCTGGGAAGAGTTGGCCCAGGTGGCCCCTGAGCACCTTCCCTGGACTCTTTCAGGCTTCCTTCTCACCCAGCCCTCCTTGACCATCTGCTCTCTCTCACTCCCAAATCCACTTAAATCCCACTACTTTCTTTCCAGGACATGTTCATGGAATCTTTCATTTATTTATATTGGGGTTTTTTTTTTTTCCTCTGCTTTCCCTATGAAAGTGAGCGTCCCATATGGGCAAAGAATCTCATCAATATTGTTCTCTGGCAGATCACAGATCACTACACATCAGGCATAGTGATGCATATTAAAGGAAAGACTGAATGCCTGACTTGCAACTCAACAAATATCTTAGGAAATGTATTCACATTTGCACATCCAATGTGTGTTATGATCCGAATGGCATGAGCCTGTGTGGTAATGTGTCCTGGAGTGTATATACATAGTATTTACATGTGTGTTGGGTTGGGTAGGCAACTCACTGCCACCAATATTATCAGAAAGTATGAAAATGCATGATGGTTACTGGTTTTCTTGCCAACTACTTCCCTCCATCCAATAGAATATGATGATGGTTTCAACTGGGGAAAAGATTACAAATAAAGTATGACAAAAGCAGAACTTCTGGAAATGAAAGCTGAGAGCTTTGGTAACATGCAAATATCAAAATGATCCTGAGTATAAACTCCCAGATAATCATAAGCAAGACAGTACGTAATACTTAAAAGTAGGAAGGATATAGGAACAAAGGGGGCAAAATCTGGGAGATGCTGACAACTATTTAGAGTAATGACAACAAACTACATCTTTCAAGAAAATTTTGGGAATTTTTGCAAAGAGTTTGTACATACTCATCATGCAAGCATAAAAGGTAGCTTTTCAAACTTCCACTATATTGGGGGAAAAGCTTCACCAAATCCTGTTCACTCATGGGTGAACTGAGGTTTAGGGCAGATAATTTTCCCTGGGCTCTGGTGAGTCCTACATCCTGCCGTGCTCCACTTAGGAACATCAGTATTTCAGAGCCTCCCATTACAGGTCCTAGAACCCAAGGCTTGGCCCAGCCCAAAAGATGGCCCATTGACCATGGGGCCATGACTACCTCCAGGACCCCCTAAGGCCAGGAGTGAGGGAGAGGGGACAGGCTGACATTATTCTAGGGAATCATCTGGTGTGGGTGAGGGTCAAGGCAAGGCCAAAGAACTGAATCCTGGTGACAGCCTTGGAACAAGTTCTTTCTGTGTTACTGTAGAGCTGCAGGACATCAGTGTTCTCCTGAACTCCCTAGTCCACCCTCTTAATTTGTATGGAGTAGGCTGAGAGTCAGTGGATCACTGGAGTGCTCTTTGGTGGACCCAAGGTGCTCCAGAGGTCTAGATCTGCTGTCTGGGGTGAGTCCCATATAACAGTGACAAGCCTTGCTTATCTCTGAAATTGAGTTCTTACATTTTTGGTCTAATGAAGCCACAGAGAAGGAATAGACTTAAGCATGTTTCCAGAAAGATTAAATGATGATAGACAAGTAGGACTTCGTTTTCTTCCTATAACTTGCTGTAGCCCAATTTCTAATTTTCTAATCTGTTTCATCCTTCATTGTGGATTTTGAGGAGCAGATTTTCAAGAAGCAGGGTGCCATCTCTTTTCTTATTTAATTTGTATATGTTCAAATATGTCTGGCACAGGTGCGTGTGTTCTTTTATCATTGCAATCTCATAAATCTAATTTTCCCATTTTAATCTCAAAATGCTCTGGTCTACATGGCCTATAGAGCCAATGGAGATGTCTGGCGCCATCTACTGGCTAATGGTGGGTATATAACAATTCCACTGAAGGGTTGGATGGAGCATGTGGTTAACTTTTGTATGCAAAATTTAACTTTTGTAAGCAAGTGGCATTTGGCTATCAGTAGTTTCGAGGTTCAGTCTAGTGATACAAACTGTTCCAGATGACTGCATAGAAAGGGTGAAGTTGGTATAAATAAGCAGCTGTTGAAATTGTGTACATGCTCTGTTCTTGGAAAATTCTTTCAATACTTTTTTATTATGCCTTTTCCTTTTAGTATCATAAAACCAAGAAGATAATTTATAGATAATAATTTATAGACTTCAACTTCATAGGGCTTTCACAAAGATGAATTTCACAGTTACTCAATGGGCACCAGTGCACTAGAAATGTGGGAACTAACAAAAAGTAAGACTGAGCCTCTTTCATGCCCTGAATGTTCACATATGCTTGTAATTCCAGTTGAAGCAGAAGGATTCCAAACTGAGCTGAGTCTTGACAATTTGTTCACCTACCTTGACTCTGATTCATAATAAAAATTAATTGTGAAAGACATGGGCTGAATCCCCAGTACCAAAAATAGGGTGGCTCTTCTTTTCTTGGGAGCAAATGATACATGTTTTCCTCCAGCCTCTTAAATTCTCCATCTAGGACACTGTAAACTAGACTAACAGTAGACATATCAACAAGAGAAATGCAAACAGAAATAGAACTTTATCACAATACACATTGGCATCCTCAAGAGATAAGTAATGCAAGGGATTGTTAAAATGTGAGTTTAGAGAACATTTAAATAGAAAAGTAAATTAAAAAAATGAGAACCAAGACCTGCCATGTAAAGCTACAAGATCCCAATAATGAATGTAACTGTACTGTATACCTAAAATGTACCAATAAACTCAATGAGGAAAAAATAAATAGAAAAGTAAATTAAAAAAATGAGAACCAAGACCTGCCATGTAAAGCTACAAGATCCCAATAATGAATGTAACTGTACTGTATACCTAAAATGTACCAATAAACTCAATGAGGAAAAAATAAATAGAAAAGTAAATTTTTAAAGAAGTGACAGGGAAAAGGAAAATAATTTTGAGTTTCTGGGGTGAAACCTGGTGGGATGGCAAATGTATAGGAAAGTTAATGGTAGATAAAGCCTGCATTTTACTAAGTTTGTTACGAAGCTTCCTCAGGGACCATCTGCAGGCTGAGAGTGTGGTGATTAACATCTGTCCTTCCTGGTAGACACTGGAAGGGTGGACAATTTTACAAATTTAGGTCCTGCTTTTAGATATAGGGGGATGGTAGAGAGCTTTCAATGTATCTGTTTCTTTTCTCAGCTCTTTTCAGCTCAAATACTCCATGCTCAAGGGGCAACTCTTAGTGGTCTGTAGACTCCCAACTACCCTGAGGGGTAAAATAAATAAATCTCAAAATAAAAATAAGGGAAAGGACTGATGGCCTCCTGGAAACGGAAACAATTTGAGACACTAAATATAGTTTTTCAAGAATAGGAGCTATATAGCCGTTTTAATGATTGTCTTCAGTTGCACTGTCATGGCTGTACTGAACTGATTTGAAACATTTACCTTTTGTTTTCATTTTGACTTTGGGGAGGACCCCAAAGTTGTGCAGTGCCAGATCTGGGAATAAGGTGAGTGGGGACACACCATAGTCTAATGTTTTTGATAGTTCTTGTGTTCCAGGAGTACCTGGGTGATTTTCCTCAGTGGCCCTGATCCCCTACTTCCCAAATGACTATGCACCTATGACAGGTGACACTGTGGTCTACGGTTGAGATGTGGAGCGGACGCTCAGGTCCTGGCCCATGGCTCCCTTTCCTCTGTCCCTACCTGCCTGTCTTCCGCACATACCCAAGGGCCTGGCCTGGCTGCACACTCACCTTGTAGCCCTGGCACACATCCTCCACCAGCACTGTGGTGTGCCCTTGGTGCTGTGGTCCCTGCTCACAGCACCAGAGATGAGCTGGTCATCCTCTTCACAGAAGAGATGTAGCCGCTCCCTATGGGCCTCACACAGCAGCTCCTGCTCTGTCTTCTTCATCTCCTGGATGAGCTCAATGAGGCTTTTCAACTGCTTGTTTTCATGGATGGTGTCTAAGCTAAGTCGCTTCTGACAGAGACGGCAACACTGTTTCTTCGGCCGTTCAACAAATAGCACTTCCATGATGCACGTTCTACAGTACTGTGTCCACATTTGACGCTTACTGGGTCTGTCATCACTTCCCTGCAGATGGGGAAGGTGACGATCTCTTTCATCTTTTGAGTGATTATTGTTCAGGCCATAGCTTTTCTCTAGAAGCTCCAGATACAGAAATGAAGCTGCTCAAATTTCCACGGTTCTAGAAATACACCTCACCTTTGCCTGTGAGGCCTCCACAGGTCTTGTAATCTTCAACCTAAAGCAAATAAACTAGTTAGAATGTAGAATATACATAGGTATGTAGCTGTGTTGTTTGATAATATAGCCACTACCGTGGTTGGCCATCTCGATGTAATTTAAAGAATATTTAGTAAAATGTAAAATTCATTTCTCAGTCTTTCTAGCCACATTTCAATTGCCTAATGATCACATGTGGCTGTTTCCTAGGTAATAGGCAGGCCAGAACTAATAGCTCACATCTTTTACTCCAGCTACTGGTGTGGTTAATGCAGGAGGACAGCTAGTCCAGGGGTAGCCTGGGTGAATTACTGAAACCCTGTCTTACAATAAAATATAATACAGAAAGAAGTGAAACACAGCTCAGTGACAGAGTGCTTGGATGGCATGCACGAAGCCCTAGTCCCAAGCATCACCAAACAATCAAAAACAATCCAGACGTAGAACATCCAATCATGCTGGGAACTTCTCTGGGGCCAGGGCTGAGAGAGATGGGCAATCACAGTGGGCTTCCTCTCAGAAGTTGCAACAGGAGCCATAACTCAGTGAGGGAGTAAGAAACTCCTTCCCAATCTAATAAGCCCCATCACTACCAGAAAAGACCCCTTTATACCTGGTGGTAACCCTCAGGCACTTGGGTGGTCTGTGGAGGATTCCACCGGGACAGTCAAACTGGACCTCACCTTCGCCTGCACCCCAGCCATGCTCCCATGGAGTGTGTCTGAGAGAAGACAAGGAGGAGAGAAAGTTTGGAAAGCGAATCCTCCTTTACAATGGCTGTGCCTAGAATGGAAAAATAAGTTTGAACTAAAGTTACCAAGTAGACACTTTTCCTCTTATAATCTGGAAGTCTCTTAGGGCCACATGATACTGCTTCTGTAGCTTCTGTTTTTTGGCAGTCACTTCCCCCAGAGGTACACGAGTCCCCCTCAATGCTAGCGGGACCGGGCTTCTGGGGACCAGAGCCTCCCTTCCTTCAAAACCCCACATCCCCATCCTGCTTCTCACTCACCTTGTATTCTGGATCCTCTGAGATATGGTGTGAAAGCCACAGCAGATGAAAAGTGAGAGCTGCCAGCAGACTTCAGGCACTTCCTGACTTAGAGAACAGGGCTGCAGTGTGCAAATACTCTCTTCACCCCCACCCCGCTCTCACACAGCCAGCCCTGCTCCATCTTCCACCCAGAGGACCCTGTTCAGGGCCTATCAGGAAGACAGGCCCCACTGGCTACTGATCTTATCAAGGCTGCCTCTTCTGGGAGCTCAGGCAGTCAGTTACCTCAGACTGAAAAATGAGAATTGAAGCTGCTGAGACAGGGCATAGGTTCAAGGCTAAAGGAGTGTCTCAGATATTTTGCCCTCAGTTTATTTGGAAAGGGAAGGAGAACGCAGGGAAAACATCCTCTTTTAAAGGATCAAAGTAACAACCCAGGAAGCTCCTTGTGACCCCAGCACAGACTATGGAGGAGTAGGAGGTCAGCAGAGGGCCAGCTCAGAACTCGGATATGAGATCTTTCCCCATTTCATAATCAGACCACAGACTTTGTCACCACCCGAGGGAGAACTGGGTATTGGAAGCCTTTGTTGTAAATGCAAGAGAAACACTTGTGTAAGAAGGATATACAAGCAATTCTTCTAGGAAGCAGCTAAGGGGGCTAGGGACACAGAAAAGAGGAAAAATGTCTTGGATTCTGGAAGCCCTCTAGGGCTCACTCAGGGCTGTGCCCTGACTGATTTATAGGTTTGTTTGTTTTTGTTTTTGTTTATCACATACTTGATGATGGGTGGAGTAACAAATCCAGATAATTAAGGCCAGAATCAGGCCTCTGCCCTTCCCCACGGTAAAAAGAACATTAGAATTGTGACTATGAGGGCAAATAGATGACATTTTTAAAAATGTTATTTAAATCTCAAAGTGGCTGATTGTTTTAGCAAAAATAGTTAATAACATAGTGTGGGGTTTATAAAAGTAAAAAATATGACAACAGCACAAACATAAGAAAGAGGAAGGGAAATTCACTATTTTAGAGGTTTTTTTTTTAGGTGAAACATGATAAAAAAATGTTGCATACTATAAATTAGAAAAAAAACAAGTAAGTCTAAAATGCATCTTTAAAACAGCAATAAATTGAAATAATAGAAAGTATTCCAGACAGGCATGGTAGCACAAGCCTGTAATCCCAGTAACCTGGGAGGCTGAAGCAGGAGGATTGCAAGTTCCAGTCCATCCTGGGCAATTTAGTTACTTAGTGAGTCACTCCTTCAAATTTTTAAAAAGTCTATAAAAATCATATTAGGGCCATAGCTCAGTGCAAAGGCTACAAGCTCAATCCCTGGTACTGCAAATTAAAACTATTTTTTTAAAAAAGTACTCAGTACATGGGGAGCTGGGAAAGAAAACAATGAATACATGGGCAACTAGAAAAGCAATGATAAGGTGTCAATAATCACACTAAATGTAAATAATCTAAACACCCCAATTCAAAAGCCATGGGTTGTCAGACTGAATTTTTAAAGAAAGGAAGAATCAAAAGAAAGGCCCCAATATATGCTGCAAGAAGAAATCCACTTTAAAGACCCCTATGATACTAAAACATCACTTGTAACCTTGTATTTTACATCCTCTTGCTTGGTTTCCTCTCACCCACTGTTGCTTCTCTTTCTCCAACCCATTCTGTGTTTGATTACTTTGTCATTTTTATTCACTGTTCTGGTAAAATTGCTTTTGGGTTATTAAAGCCAAGAGTGAAAAGACTTCTTCCAGAGGAGGTTTGTGCTTGCTTTTGTCAGAGACAAAAAGCTCCTTAGGGACAGAGGAGAAACCATCGCCTGGGCCATTCTCTTGTTACTCTCTAAAGGCAGAACTTGCGTTTTCTTGGAGGCAGAAAGACTTGAAAGCTTCCCTTAAGGAAAAAAAAAAAAAAA
>NW_022900922.1:17178980-17218166 GCF_012274545.1 Fukomys damarensis
AAGAAAAAAAAAAAAAAAAAAAAGGATTCCTCAATTTGACTGACAAATGATCTCCTTACCAGGGATTTTCTCTCTCAGGCCCAGATTCTATCCCCACCCTGCAGAATTGGTTGCAAATAAATCTAGGAATGGCACAGTGAAGCTTCCAGCAAAACTGCATTGCCTTCCTCCCTTCTCCTCCGCCTCCTCCTCCTCCTCCTTCTGCTTCTTCATTTAAAAATTTTATGTCAATGTAATACAAGTAGATATTAATAAAGAAAATATTTATTGTTTTCTTCTATTAAAAAATAAAGCAAAATTTTATAATAAATGAACTAAAGAATAACATTAGTAAATACACTGTGTTCGATAATTTTAAAAGAATGGCCGAAATGCTGCAGTATAAGTCATAGACCAAAAAAGATTCTTACAAAAAAGAAAGAAATAGATAATAGAACACAACTTTCTTTCCAATGAACTAAGAGGGACTAGTGGTATAAATGAAACAAATTAGCAAATACATTGAAATATTTTTGAAACTACAGAATATACAATTGGATGAATTAGAAAAGCTTGTCCCTACTTCCTATTTCTCTATCTTTTTTTATACTCTTCTTTAACATTTAATAGAAACTATGTACAATAGATTTTTACTGTGCTTTACATAAAATAGCCACTGAAGAAACATACATAGATTAGAAAGAAGGTAAATTGTTAAAGAGGGCCCAGTCCTGTGGAATGATTTTCTCAGAGGATGAAAGTCAGAATTTATATGGGAAAAAGGGTTCAGGCTATTGGATTAAGTGGAGGTTAAAAAGCTAAAATGCAGGCCTTTGGGTAGGTAACCAGATGCTGGGACCACCAATATTTTCAAGGCACAATTCTTAAACACAGGCCTCATCTAGTTATCTATGTGGCTTCTGGCCTGTGACTTAGGAAATACCATTCCAAAGATATCTTTTCCGTTAGGCAAAGTCTCAAAACATTCATTCAATCCCAGATATAGGATATAGGGATGATTTCTCATTCTTGCCCAGAAGAGGAAGAAACCCGTAAATTTTGGACACTACTGACAAAATTTCCCAAATTTTACTCCTTATTTCCACTTTCAGTTTTTCACAGAAAAGAAACAACATGGCCCTCAAACATGTGTTTGATTTGTTTCCCTTAAGAGTATGGTCTCAAAGTCCATCCATTTAGCTATAAACGTCTGAAGCTCATCCTTCTTTATGGCAGGGTAGTATTTCATTTCATAAAAAACCACATCTTCTTTAGCCACTTGTCAGTTGATGGGCATTTGGGCTATTTCCAAATTTAGCTATTACAAACCATGATGCTATAAACACGGGTTTGCACATGTTGCTGTGGTATGATACTTTTAATTTTGGGGGAAGGTACCAAGAAAAGAAATAGCTGGGTCAAAAGGAATCTCTAATTTTAATTTTTTGAGAAATCTCCACACTGGTTTCATCAGTCTGCACTCCCACCAACAGTGAAGAGGGGTTCATTTTTCCCCATTGCCCTGGCAGCAATTTGTTATTGATTGATTTCTTTTTTGTTTTTGTTTTTGTTTTGGTACCGGGGATTGAACTCGGGTCCTTGGACTTGCAAGGCAGGCCACCAAACCACTGAGTTAAATCCCCGACCCCTCTTTTCTTTTTTCTTTTTTTTAAGAGCAGGAAAAATTTATTGAGAGAAAGAAAGCTTCTGTCTAAGAGAAACAGAAGGGGGAACAGAAACTGGTTTGTCCACCCACCACACTTCTCAAAGATGTTTTATACAGCAAAGCCATGTGGTGAGGTGGGTACAAAGTGGGACAAAACTGTAAGACCCAATGGAAATTTACAAGATGTGATTTCTTTTATTTATTTATTTTTTCTCATTGAGTTTATTGGTGCATTTTAGTTATACAGTACAGTTGCATTCATCATTGTGATCTTGTACCTTTACATGACAGGTCTTGGTTCTCATTTTTTCTCCATACCCCTGCCCTCCCTTCACCCCCTCCTCCCTTCCCTATTTACAAATACTTTAATTTCCATTTTTTTCATTTTCTCATGTTTTTTTTTCTTTTCCCTATTTCCTTTCCCCTATCCTTCCACTTCCCCTACACCTTTAGCCCTTTTCTTCATATTTCACATTATACCATTAGGATCTTATGTACCATTATAGCTTTTCACACTAAAGAAACTATTTGGTATTTATACATATGTGACTTATTTATTTCACTTAGGAGTTATCCTCAATATGTATCCATTTTCCTACGAATGACTCTAATTTATCATTCTTTATGGCTGAGTAGTATTCCATTTTATAGAAAAACCACATCTTTATCCAGTCTCCAACTGATGGGCAAAAGAGCTATTTCCAAGTTTTAGCTATTACAAACTGTGCTGCTATAAACATAGGTGTGCATATATCACTGTGATATGATTCTTTTAATTCTTTTGGAAAGATACCCAGCAGAGGGATGGCTGGGTCAAATGGAACCTCCAGTCCAAGCTCTTTGAGGTATCTCCATATTGATTTCCATAGTGGTTGCACCAGTCTGCACTCCCACCAACAATGGAGAAGGGTTCCTTTTTTACCAGCTGCTCCTCAGATAAAGGACTATTATCTAGAATTATATAAAGAACTAAAAAAATAAAAAAGCCCGCACACATATAAAGACTCTATTAAAAAATGGGCATCTGAAATGAACAGACATTTCTCAGACAAAGAAGTAAAAGCAGTAAGTAAATATATGAAAAAATGTTCCACATCACTGGTCATTTGAGAGATGCCAATGAAAACAACACTGAGATTCCACCTCACCCCACAAAGAATGGCTGCTATTGAGATGTGATTTCTTGATAACAGCCATTCTTTCTGGAGTGAGATGGAATCTCTGTTGTTTTAATTTGCATTTCATGAAGGACCAGTGATGTTAAACATTTTTTCATTTATTTCACAAATAAATAAATTTATTTATTTGCTGTTTCTATGGCCTGTGTGGCTGAAGGGCTCATGGAGTGAGAAATGATGGCGAGAGATTAAGAAACTTACAGAATAAGACAAAGAAGACAAAGACAATAGTAAAGTTTACATAGCTGAGACCAGGTGGAAACTCTGTCCTGATGAGACAAAGAGCTTGGCTTGCGTCCTCAGTACCTTTATTTATAGTGTGGATAGGGAAACTGAAAGGCGATGCCTGATTGGAGTGGGGAGAATGGCTAGGGTCTTCAGGAGATAATACTTGATGTTTCTCTGGCAAATGGGTGGGAAGGAAGATAGTCCTCTTCTCTGCCAGGCCTTGCTCCACCATGCCATCCATGTGAGGAGGTGAGTTAGGCCTGGCCATAGTGATCTACAGCTCATCCCTCCCAGCAGAGAAGTGTCTCTTCATTTCAGATGCCAATTTTTGGATTGGGTCTTTAAATTTGGAGAGTCTGATTTTTAAAAATTTTTTATAAATTCTAGATAATATTCCTTTAGCTTATGAATGGTTGGTAAAAAAAATTTTCCCATGTGATGGGTTGTCTCTTCTCTCTGTTGGTGGTTTCTATTGCTGTGCAAAAGCTTTTTAATGAGATGAGGTCCCAGTTGTTGATTCTTTGTAGTATGTCCTGTGGGGTCTGGGTTTTGTTTATGAAGTCTTTGCCTACTCCTATGTCCTCAAGCATTCTACCTATTCTTTCTTCCAGCACATTTAATGTTTCCATTTTAATATTTAGATCTTTGGTCCATTTTGATTTTAGGTTAGTGCATGCTGTAAAATACAGGTATAGTTTCAATTTTCAACATGTGGGAAGCCAGTTTTTCCAGCACCATTTATTAAAGAGGCTTTCTCCCAGTGAAAGTGTTTAGCTTCTTTGTCAAGGACTAGGTGACTAAATACATCTGGAGTTGTTTCTGCATTTTCTCGTCTAGTCCTCCCCTCTTCTTCATACATATGGGGTAATTATGTGATGGGAAAAAATTCAAAGTCACAGTTAATCCTGAGTGCTTGGGGAAGGTGGAGAATGAATCTGCATGGCTTCTTTGTCCTAAACTAGGTTCTTCTGAGAAAGAACATTTCTCCCACTAAATTCCCTCTGCTGAAGAGTCCAAAGGCCCCTTACCTGCCAGCCAAATCTGACCCCATTCAGGAGTAGTTTAAAATTATAGCCAAATTCAGTTTTAGACCAGCCTCACAGCCCTTTCTGTTTCTGTAATCCACTACCCCAGGCATTCCTGAACATCCTCTGCTAGAAATACTGGCCCTGAAATGTGACATTGCCCAGCATCTCTGTGATCCCTGGGAAGCTGTAAGCTGATTGTTGAAGATATTGGGCTTGAGATCCTGAAAAAATACCATATTTCATTAATACCAGCCTTTGGTGTAAGGACTATTATCTAGAATATATAAAGAATTCAAAAAACTCAGCCCCCCCAAATATGAAGACCCAATTCAAAAATGGGCATCTGGGGCCAGGCATTTAGCTCAGCGGTTCAGTGGCCTGCCTCGCAAGGGCAAGGACCTGAATTCAATCCCCGGTACCAAAAAAAAAAAAAAAAAAAAAAAAAAAAAAAGAAAGAGAGAGAGAGAAAATGTTCCACATTGCTGGTCATTAGAGAGATGCAGATGAAAACAACACTGAGATTCCACCTTGCCCCAGAAAGAATGGCTGCTATCAATAAATCAACCAATAACAAATGTCGGCATGGTTGTGGGGAGAAAGGAACCCTTCTCCACTGTTGGTGGTAGTGCAAACTGATGCGACCACTGGAAGCAAATTGTATAGTAAGAAATAGTAACTGGTTAAATAAATAATATAACTATATATTATACAACTCTGCACAGATTCATATTTCTCCATATGCATAAATTCAAGGTTATAAAAGGAACTTAACAAAATGTTAACTGAAAAGTAGATCACAAGATTCTGTGGCTATCCTAATCCCACTCTTTTTAAAAAATTCTTGTCTTTATGAATATGTATCTATGGACCAGAATAAATAAGAAATAAATAAGAAATTATAAATATCAGAAGTATGATTATCTTTGCATGACTCTTATGGATAAATTTCAATTTTCTCATTATACTCATTGCATTGCATGTTTTACTTTTGGAATTAATATTTTATTATTTCAGGTAGAGACCTTAGTAGTATATTGGCTCCTTTTCTCTTTCCCATTAAAGTCATAGTGTTATGTGTTATATCTATACGCTTTAATAATCATCTCAGAAGGTGCTATAAAGTTAGCTTTCAGTGATAGACATATTGTTATAGTTAATACCTAGATGTCCTGCCCAAGCCTCATAGGCTCATAGGTGAGGCTTTAGGTAGATGATTTGATCGTAGGGGTGTGATACTTATGAGTGGACTGAACCACTGATGAGTTTATAGATGAACACGACTTGGGAGGTGCAGCCTGTTTGGAGGAAGTGGATCACTGAGGACGTGGCCTGGAAGGGTATGTTTCCCTCCCTCCACCCTTGCTCCCTCTCTCTGCTCCTGTTGCCATACCATGAAGGTACTTCTCCTCTATGCCTCTCTGCTGTGCTACTTGCCTAAGAGCCAAACCTCTACAAGCTGTGAGCCAAAATAAACCTTTCCTCCTTAGAGTTGTGGGTGTCGGGTATTGTGTCTCAGTGACAAGAAAGTAACTAAGACACATATCTTAGGGAACTTAAGAAAAAAAGAAAAATGCACTGTACTTATCAATTATTATAAGTATTGTATTTAACAACTTTTGTTTACAGTTATAAATACAGAGCAACTCTCTTTCTGCTCTTTGCTGCATTTTGGTTGCTCTTTCTTTGCTGGTATTTCACAATTTCATCTAGTTTCAATAATCTCTGTCTGAAAACCTTGAGTGATTCCTTTAGAGCAAGTCTGCTTCCTATTAATTTTCCTATTTTTTCTAATCCTGAGAATGTTTTTATGTCACCTTCATTCCCAAAGGATTCGCTTACTGGATACAAAATTCAGCACCAATAAATCTCACCCTCAGCACTTGAAAAATATTGGGTTGTTCCCTTCTGGCTCTGGTGACTTCTAATGAGAAATCTGTAGTCTTTCAAATAGACCTCTAGTTTTCAGCAGCTTACAGTGTATCTGAGAATGAATTTGTCCTGTTTCACCCTATTTAGGCTTTTCTGGTTTCTTTTTTAAATTTTTCTTTTTTTTTGTACCGGGGATTGAACTTGGGTCCTTGCGCTTGTAAGGCAGGCCACCGAACCGCTGAGCTAAATCCCTGGCCTAAATTTTTCTATTAATATATACTTGTATGCAAGCTTTAGGGAATAGGTACATGTACTTAATATATTTTAATTATTTCCATTTCCTTCCCCCTTCCTTCCCCTATTTTTGTTAATTTTTGTGATATATAATGATTACATTCATTGTGAGTAGTTGCTACATGTGCATGACATATTTTAATACCTTTTATATCCCTTCTCCTTCTCCCCTAAACACCTTCTGTCACTTGATACCTTTCCATCTGCAAAGTACTTATCATCCTGTTTCCTTATATCTATCTTTTATTTTACTCTTTAATTTACTAATAATTTGGGTTTCTCCTATAAGAGAAGCCATACAATATTTGAGGTTGTGTATCTGATTTATTTCATATAACATTATGGTTTCAAGGTGCATTCATTTTCTTACAAATGACTCAAATTTATCTTTGTTTATAGCACAGTAGTATTCCATTGTGTAAAAATACCACATTTCCTTATCTATTCATCTGTTGATAGACATATAGGTCACTTCCACAATGAATTGTGGAATTGAATTTATGAATTGTGTTGCTATGAACATGAGCATGAATGTATTACTGTAGTGTGATGTCTTTAGATCTTTTGGGAAGATATCTTCTAGGGAAATAGCTTGATCAAACAGAATTCCTAGTTTTAACTTTTTTGAGGAATCTCCATACTGATTTCCACTGTGGCTATACTAGTTTACATTCCCATCAACAATACAGAAGAGTTCCTTTTTCCCCCTGACATCCTTGCCAGCATTTGTTATTATTTGATTTCTTGATGCTATTCTTTCTTTCTGGATAAGATGAAACCTCAATCTCATTTTAATTTGCATTTATCTAATAGCAATGTTGACCATTTCTTTATATATTTAGTGGCTATTTTTACTTTCTGTGAGAAGTGTTTATTCATTTCTGTTGCTCATTTTTCAAGGAGGGGGTTAATAATTTTTAGTTCTTTATATTTTCTAGACTTGTCTTCTCTCAAAGGTATAGCTGACAAAATTTTTTTCTCATTCTGTAGGTAGTATCTTCACTCTTTTGATTGTTTCCTATGCTGTGAGAATTTATGAATTTTGATATAATCCCATTGTTGATTCTCGTTTTGTGTGTGTATGCGTGTGTGTGTGTCTGTGTGTGTGTGCAATTGGAGTACTGTTTAGAAAGTCCTTCCCTATCTACACCTATGACTTCCAAGAGTCAATTTACTATTTTATTTTCCCATAGGTTAAGTATTACTTTAAAAATATTTGTATCTTTGAAGCATTTTGATTTTAGTTTACTACATGATGAGAGGGTCTAGCTTCAGTCTTCTGCACATGTATAGCCAGTTTTCCCGGCACCCATTATTAAAGAGGCTATCTTTCCTCCAGTGTATATTTATGGCCCCTTTGTCAAAGATCAGGTGGCTAAACATGTCTGGAATTGTTTCTGGAGTCTCTGTTCTGTTCCATTAATCCTCATGTTTGTTTCATACAGGTACCATACTGTCTTTAATACTGTAGCTTTGTAATATAACTTGAAGTTTGGGATTGGAATGCCTCCTGCTTTGCTTTTGTTACCCAAGACTGCTTTGCTATCTTAGAACTCTTCTGGTTCCACTTGAATTTTAGGATTATTTTCCTTAGTTCTGTTAAGCATCTTGTTGGTTTTTGATTGGTAGTGCACTAAATCTATATATCAGATTTGGAAATATGGCCATTTTGATAGGATTGGTTCTGCCTAGCCAGAAATAGAGCATGTCTTTCCATTTCCCAATGTCCTCTTCAATATCATTTTTAAGAGTATTGTAGTTTTCACTGTAGGGTTCTTTTGTTTCCTTGGTTATGTTAATTTCTAAGTATTTAATTTTATTTTGTTGTTAGTGTGAACAGTATTATTTTCCTAATTTTTTTATTGCCGAGTTTATCATTAGCATACAGGAATATTACTGATACTTTGCGTTTATTTTGTGCCCTGCCTCCTTACTAAATTTGCTTATTGATTCTAAGAGCCTTTGGAGGAATTTTCAGATTTTCTATGCAAAAGATCATGTTATTTCCAAATAATGATATTTTGACTTCTTCCTCTCTGATAAATATCCCTTTTATTTCTTTCTCTTGCTTGATTTCTCTGGATAATATTTTGAGTATTATACTGAACAGCAGTGGTGATAGTGGACATACTTGTCTTGTTCCTGATAATGGATTGAGAACTTTCAGCTTTTCCACATTTAATATAATGTTGGCCACTGATTTGTCATAAATAGCCTTTACCAAATTGAGATAAGGTCTTTTATATCTGTTTTCTTAAGGATTTTATCAAGAATGGATGTTGAATTTTGTCAAAGGCTTTTTCTGTACCTACTGATACGATCATGAGGGATTTTTTTGGTCTCTGCTTCTGTTTATGTGGTATATTGCATTTATTGATTTGTATATTTTGAACTATTCTTGTATGCCTGGGATGGAACCTACTTGGTTATGATGTATGATTTTCTGATTTGTTGCATTCTGTTTGTCAATATTATGTTGAGGGTTTTTGCATCTATGTTCATTAGAAAGATTGACATGCAATTTCCTTTTATATTTTGTTCTTTGCCTGGTTTTGGAATCAGCCAGTGATGCTGGCTTCCATGAATGAGTTAGGAAGTTCTCCTTCCCTTTCAATTTCATTAAAAGAGAGAGTTTGTGAAATTGCCACTATTCCCTCCCTAAAGTTCTTGTAGAATTCAGTGATAAATCTTTTAGGTCCTGGGTTTTGCTTAGTTGGTTGGTTGGTTTTTTATTACTGCCTCAATTTCATTGCCTGCTATTGGATTGTTCAGAGATTTTATGTCTTCTTTGCTCACTTTGATAACCCATATGGGTTTTAAAAATGCCCATTTCTAATTTGTTTGAGTACAATGTTTCATAGTAGTTACTAATGATCTTCTGGGTTTTGGTGGTGTTTATTGTTAGTTCACATTTTTCATTTCCAATTGCATTGATTTGAGCTTTTTCTTTCCTTCTTTTGGCAAGTTTGGTTAAGAGTATGACTATTTGGTTTATTCTTTCAAAGAACCACCACTTTGACTCATTGATTCTTTGTATCTTTTTTGTCTTAACCTCACTAATTTCCCTCTGATCTTTATAATTTTCTTCTTTGAGTTTGGACTCTTCTTGTTTCTCTAGTATCTTGAGGTACATCATTAAGCTATTTATTTGAGCTTGCTTTGTTTTTGTCATGTGAGTATTCACAGCAATGAATTTCTTCCTCAGGACTACTTTCATTGTGACCCATAGATTCTGAAATGTTACACTGTCATTATCATTTCATTCTAGGAATTGTTTTATTTCTCTTTGATTTCTTCTGTGACCCATTGAGAATTCAAGTGTGTGCTATTTCAGGCTCAGCGTTAATAAAATTTCTGTGGTCTCTTTTATAATTGATTTCTAGTTTTAAGTGCACTATGATCTGACAGTACATGTGGGGTGATTTCAATTCTATTGTACTTATTTAAGCTGGATTTAGGGACTAGTATGTGGTTCAATTTGAAGAAAGTTTAGTGCGCTATTGAGAAGAATGTGTATTTTCTTGTAGTGGTGTAGAACACTGTAAATTTTTATTAAGTTAATTCGTTCAAAAGTGTGGTTCTGCTTTCATATTTCTTTATGTTTTTAATTAATTGATCTGCTTGTGCAAGTAAGGCATTGAGGTTATCCACTATGATTGTGTTAGTGTTTATTTTATCTTTTATGTCTAACAATGTTTGCTTTATGAAGTGGATGCACCAATATTTGGTGCCTATATATATATTTAAAATTGTCTCTTCCTGTTGAATAGCTCCCTTAACTAATATATAGTGACTGTCTGCCTCTTCTGAACTGTTTTACCTTGAAATTTACTTTGTCTGTAATTAATTGCTACCCCTTTTTGCTTTCTGGGTCCTGGTGCAAAGAATACTGTTTTCCATCCTTTGATTTTTAGTCTATGAATTTATTTTTTATTAGATGAGTCTCTTGATTACTGCAGACCATTTGGTTCTGTTTTTTGACCAGTCTGCTAATCTGTGTCTTTTAACTGAAAAATTGAGGTCATTTACATTAAAAGTTATTACTGTAAGGCATTAATTAATTACTGTCATTTCATTCTTTTTCTGTTGTTTACTCCTTTATTTTCTCCTTTTAGTTTAACTAACCTTGCTAGATATCTTCATTTCATCTGGATTTTTGGCTTTGTTGGCTTTGTTGCCACTCTCAGGTTGTTCTTGTTGTTTTTGTATGCTGGTTTGGTGTTCATGTTTGCCTTAAAATGTTATTGGTTTGCTGAGTAGGATCGGTGAGTGGTGTGGGTGGTGGCTGGAAGGGAGGATCCAGGAAGACATCTGGGGACTTGCCACTGAATGTTAACATCAAGGAGCTGTTATGGACAAAATCAGTAAGTGACACACAGAGAAGCAGCAGAATGGAAGTAAAATAACAAAAGTTTACTCCACTGATGGGGATCTATCACACCTAATTGCAGTGACCTGATTTACCCAGTGCTGGGCTACAATTTCCCCTTTTATAGGGTTTTACTGCCTTGATCTCATTCAGGTGGTTATATCGCATTTTCACAGTTCTCATGGCTGATATTCAAAACATGGTGACCAGGCAATTGAACTTCAACCCAGATGTAGCACTTCTTTGGTAGGAAAGGTTACCTTTAAAATTCATTTAGTTATCTATTCTAGCCCTGGGGAAGGTCAGCAAGGTTAACAATGACTCTTTTCATTTACAAAACTTTTTAGGGAGACTAGATGCCTCCAGTGCCTGTTGAGACTGAACAAAGCAAACAGGTGTAAATTATTTTATTAAAGTGTTCTCTATCAGAGCCTTGATGGGATCAAAGCACTTACATGGGATGGGCCAATCATTTCTTCTCTGTGACTGATCTCAAAAATATTCTGTTAACAAATAAACAACTAGAAATGCCAGAAAAATAAAACATGATTACAAACAAGGAGGTGTTTCTCCAGGTCTTACAGAAAATGAATTATGGCAAGCAAAGTAGATCTACAATTCTGCTTTTCATACTGACACTGGTAAAAAAAAAAAAAAAAGGATGTCACCTTAGGCTCCAGTGAATATGACCATCACAGGCTGTATGATGACACTTTATAGAACCACTTTGGATGTGCTGGCAGTGGATTAACCAGCCCTTCAATGCTGTTATTAATTATACCAAAAGAAGTGGAGATGCCCCACTCACCTCTAAAGAGTTGGGAACAGCTTATGTTTCTCCAACAGCTGGTGCTGTGGCAATAGTTCTAGGACTTAATGCATTAACTAAGCATGTCTCACCACTAACATGATATTTTGTTCCCTTTGCTGCTGTAGCTCCTTCTAATTGCATTAATATTTCATTAATGGAGCAAAGGGAACTCAAAGATGGGATTCCCATCACCAATGAAAATGAGAACCTCTTAGGGGAATTGGCAAATGCTGCAAAACAAGCCATCACACAAGTCATCGTCTCCAGGATTCTCATGACAGCCCCTAGCATGGCCATCCCTCTGTTTATCATGAACACTTTGGAAAAGAAAGCCTTTCTGAAGAGGCTCCTGTGGATGAGTGCACCTATACAAGTCAGATTAGTTGGCTTCTGTTTGATGTTTGTCACTCTCCTGTGTTGTTCTGTTTCCTCAGAAAAGTTCTGGGTCTCTGATAAGCTTGGAGGCTGAGTTGCAAGCCAAGATCCAAGACAGTCATCCTGAATTACGACATGTGCACTTCAACAAGGTAGTGTGAAGTAGGGGGAAGAACCTGGATGGCTAATCCTGCTACCTGCAAACCTGAAAGCCATGTCCACAAGGAAAATCCTGTTTGATTTGGGCTCTCCCAGTTTAAAAAAACATTTTGCAGATTCACATTAATTAGAATAAAGCTGCTCCTTACAACACAGCACCTGAGTGCTGACCAGGTACCTGTTACCTGTTGGCTCTCTTACATTTGAATCATGTTGTGATTTACAGGAATACCCTTTATGTAATTTTTATAGTAACTGATTTTCAAAGACAATATCCCATCCCTAGGACAGGGTTTTAATAATCGCTTCTAGGTATAGAGTGGATCCTCAGCATATGTTCCTCAGTGAAAAGGTAATCAGTCAGTGGAAAGATAATCTGCTCAAAGTAATGAATCTCATTCCTATTTCCATTTCAAACCAAGAAGGTCTCAGCAGTGAGTTAGGAAAATACAAAAGCTCTGAAACCAAGTGTAAAAATTTAATACTAATTTAATTTACTTCAACTTTGTGCTGTGTGCCATCCCAAAATAGATGCTGAAGGTTTCAGTTTGGTAAAGTAAAAGCTCCTTCATGTTCTCCTGGAAGTCACTGTCATAAACCAGTGCATTTTGCCTTCCCTGTTGTCAACAATTGGATGCATTCATATTGTTGGTGGACTTTCCTATTTGGCTTTTAAATGTCTTGATAGTCTTTTAAAGATGTTAATCTTACCTTGTGCTTACTGACTTTATATTGGGTTATTTCCATTAAATAATCCAGTTACCTAAATTTACAAATGTCAAATTTTAGAACTTTATTCAATAAAATTGCTGTGTGATTTGAATAACTCTGATTTATTTCATCGATCAACAGATGATTGAATAAACAAAATGCACTATCTATATATAATGGAATATTAAAAGACTGTAAAGAATGACAAATTTGACACATTTGTAGAAAAATTGATGCACTTGGAAAATATAATATGGAGTGTATTTCTTTAGTAAATTTGTCACTCATGTTTTGAAATATTTTGTCAAACCCTTCCAAATTTTTTTAGTTTCTCCAAACACCATTGATCAGATGTTTTGTAGTTTCACTATCTTTTGGGTTATGTCCTTTTTGAACTGGCCAAGTTTGTTTACTTCTTCTTTAATCATTTCATACAATTTGGCTTTCCGGTATTTTCCTGCCTCTCTAATATTGCCTCTTGGGTCTGCTTTGGAAGAGTTGAGTCTTTAGAAACATTTTGTTGCCTTGTTTTTTTATATTCCTATTGTGTGTGTGTGTGTGTGTGTATGCTAAGGGCTGATGTTAAATAGAGTGAAGAGAAATTTTAGTTGCTATTAGGATCTCTTAAGGTATGTTTTACAACAATGTGTTCTTGCTTTATTTGTCAAGCAGTATTGTTTATTACTTCATCCTATTCAATTTAATTGGATTGGACTCTATTACTATGTTGTAAGGAGAGAATTTCTATCAGCTATAACAGCATCAATAGATTCAAGCATGCAATAATCATAAACTTTACACTTTGATAATTTCACCTTTTTGTCAGTATCACTTACATACTATATGATACCGCCATTTGAACAGATAGGAAGTTGGCTTCTGTTGGGATTATTTCCATAGCTGGAGCAAAGGGCTAGTGTTGAGGAGGCTTAGGAAATTATTTGTGTGGGCAGGAGAAGGTATGTAGATGAGTGAAAGTTTATTTAGAGATTGAAAGAGGCTTAATATATTTCTAAGTACTTTTGCTTGTATCCTCTAAATCCAGTTTTCCTAAGGATTGCCACGACACGCCCTTAAGTGGCACCCTTTTGTTTGTGGCACTGATTCATTTGTATTCTCTAACATACTTCTCCAGGCCCCTCTTATATTTATGCCACTAGCTAGGTGGTGAGAAAAATGCAAGCAAGTGAGGCAGATAAGAAAAATAAAAAAAGAATAGGAAGGGTAAAGAATCAAAAGCAAAAGAGAAGGACCAAAAGAGGAAGCCAATAAAAAAGGAAAATGGTGAAGAATAAAGTATAATCACCAAACAATAGCAATAAAGCAGCAAGTTCCAGAATGGAGGAAAAAAAGAAGAAAAAGCAAACAGTAGGTGATAATAAGGAAGACAATGACCAAACAGTAGGTGATAATAAGGAAGACAATGACTCAGATAAAACAAAAAAGCAACAAGACAATCATTATACCAACCAAAATAAAACTAGAAATAAAGATAAAATCTTCACACAGTTGTTAACAGCATTATCTCAGAATGTTCACACACACTGGAGTTAGTCTGACTGCAATCAGCAGAGAGTGTTTTCCTGTGGGCAAGACACTTGTTTGCCTGAAGTTATAAGGGCTGTTGTTCCATCCAAACAGGAGTCCTGGTTGCAAGCTGTGCTCTGGGTATGACCCACTGCAGGCCTCCACAAATCTGATCACCCTCCTTCATTTGGGAAGGTAAATATCACAGGCATCTTTGTGTCTCCCCTCCACTGGCTTTACTTGCCTAACATATAAGACCACTGGCCCTGGAGCCATTCACTTTCTCTGTGTGCGCAGACATCTATTTGCCTCGGCCCTGCCCACAGAACTCAGTGCCATGCCCAGTGTCACACCTCTCTGACAGTGTGGACTGGTGGGCTAGGCCTTATGCCGTCTCAGGCCCTTTCAGTGTTTGGAGAGACAATATGAGAGCCCCTGCTCTGTTCTGGCTCCACTGAATCATCCTCTGAACTTGGCACTAGATGCTGTTTCTCCTCTCACAGACCCCACTCCATTCTCTGCTCCACATTCTTATCACCATCTAGAGACTCTGATTTCTGCAGCATACAGCTAAAATGTGCTGGAGGCCCCCGTGGGAGCCCACTGGCCATTACGGATTAGATGCTCAATGTGTCATGAATAGCACTTCCCACGCATGTGGGGCAAATGGGAGACATTTTTTTCTGTGTTAGGCAAATCATCTTCTCTCCTCTCTCTTCTGATTTTCTTAAGTCTATATCTTTATATCTGTCAATGTATTTGAGTTTTCAGCCAATAATGTCTTCAAATATTTTTTCTGCACTCTACTATTTCTCTTCTCCTTCTGAGACTCTAACAATACAAATGTTGGAGCCTTTCAAAATTGTTTCGCAAGTCCTTGAAGTGATATCCATTCTTTCAATTATTTTCTTTCCTTTAAATTCAGGGTGGATGATCCTTAGAGTTCCATCCTCACATTTACTGATTTTCCTCTGCTATCTCTGTTCTGCTATTGAGTAATTTAGCAAGATTTGCTTTGTTTTGGTGGATCAGAAGAGGAGAAATTTTTTGTCAGTCCTAATATTTCCATTTGGCTCTTTTTAAAATAAATTGCTTATTTCTTTGGTAGACTATATCTTTTTAAGCCAGGTGTGGTGGTGCATGCCTGTAATCCCAGCACTCAGGAGGCTGAGGCAGGAGGATCGCTGTGAGTTCAAGACCAGCCTGGACTACACAGTGAGTTCCAGGTCAGTCTCAACTACATAGTGAGACCCTGTCTCAAAAAAACTAAAAAAAAGAAAAAACAAGACTATATCTTTTTTAGAGATTTTAATTGTATTTGTGATTGCTTGTTGGTCCATTGCTTTTTAAATAGCTGCTTCAAAGTCTTGCCAGAAAACCTAACATAATGCATTATTTGAGGTTTAACATTTATTGATTTTTTTTCCCTTGTAAGAGGCAGAATTTGGGGGGTACACCAAGGGCTTTCAGTTTATATTCTGTTCATTTTGAATATTATCTTAGGAGACCCTGAGTCATATTTAAACTCTATCGAGATGCGGATATTTTTTGCTTTGGTTAATAGTCCATGAGGTTTGACTCATGCTAAGCTTTTTTAGTGTTACTCAGATTTGGACGATGTGTGTACCAGCCAGTGGCTTCGTATGCTCCTTGGTGATGGCCTATGTATAGTTCATTTCTCAATATGCATGACATGCTTCTTAGGGTGAGATCTTTACAATTCTTTCTAGGGGATAAGCTGAGAACTTTGAAAACAACCTAATGTGTTCCTTTCCCAAGCCATCTGTCTTCATGATATGCCTGGCAGCCTTAGATTTCAGGAGTTCCTCTGTTAGTTTCTTTAGCTGGAATATTTGGACTTTATTTACTCCACTGTGCTGCATTCTTCCCATGACTTTATCTTTGTAAAGGGCCAAGTGTCAAAAGCTCAAAAACATAAAAAAAGAAAGGACATTTGAAACATTTAGAGACTATAATACCCTTGACTTGAGAAGTTTTCCTTCACTTAGTTTGGTTATGGGAGAGAATAGAGAAAGGAAAACATAGAGGGACTATACCCCAATGTCTCTGAGTGTTAGGAGGTCTCTTTCTTAACCTTGAGCCTGGACAGAGAGCTTCTTCTAGTTCTCTCTTTGTACTCCTGAACCCATTTTGTGGTATAAGCTGTCTGGAGTCCAAGTGAGGGAACACGGAATGAGAATAAGTGGTCAACTCATCCAAGCTGAGTGGTATCACAAATCTTGTTCTTCCACTGGCTTTCTGATGGCACTTACATTTTAGAGTTTCCAGTAGTCACTCTATGCACTATTTCTAGGAATTATAGCTGAAGTCAATGACTGGACAACATGAAATGTCCTTACCCATCTTACCCAGAATGAGAGCTCATAAAACAGTCCAAAGTTGATAAGTAAGGTAACTATGACTTTTGTAAACAGAAAATAAAATGTATAAAATGAGATTATTTGTATAAAAGATACTTTCACCAAGATCCATATAAAACTCATTTCCTTCTGTTCTGAACATATAGCAACAATAAGGAAATTGTAAGTAGAGGAAGTAAATAATTTAGCAAAATTCAAAACATCTGTGTGAGCTAAAAAGTGAGGAGAAACAAAGTTTTGCACAAAGCTGGGATCACAGGCTCACTTGGCCCCAGAAAAGAGGTTGGTATAGTGTCTGGGAATTTGACCCCTGCCCAGTAAAGAGGACAGAGATAAAGAATGCTTTCTCTAAGGATGTGAAAGGAGTTAGGCTCAGAGTTTGAAGTTAATGGCTGATACTAGATTCCACTATTTGTTTATATTACTTATCTATTTGTGAAAAACTAACTACTACAAACTTAGTGGCTAAGTGCATCATTATAATTACCCTGCATCTGCTGGTCAGAAGTCATGGACGAGTAGAACTGGGTTTTCTGTTTCAGAGTCTCACCTGACTGTAATCCAGGGGTCAGCTGGATCTAATTTCTTATCAGTGGCTTGACTGTGGAAATATCCACTTCTATCTCTCTCACACTGTTGGCAAACCCAGCTCTTTGCAGCTGCAGCAGTTTCTTGGCTGCCTCACCTTCCTGGGGTGGCCTGCAGCTCCTTGCCTTGAAGTCCCCCCAATACAATCACTTGCTTCTTCATATGGAAGTAGGAGAGAGTATGCAAGTCTGTCAGAAAAATGGAAACTTCTATAATGTATTCATATGAATAATATCCCATTGTCCTGTATCAAGTTCTGTTAGAAGAAAAGCACAGCACCTCACACACACACAGTCAGGGGCATGAATACAAATATGAACAATAGGAGACAGGGATAGTGGGGGCTGTGTAGAAATTTGTCTCACTTTATAAAAGAGCCTGCAAATCAATGTGTGTCAGTAATGTCCAGGGCTGTGGGCCTAAGCAAGACGTAGTCCAGGAAGCTAGGGAGGCTAAAAAGTGGGCCTCAGACAAATTACACATAGAATCAGAGACACAATTTCTATGACTGTAAGATTATCACCCAGAAAGAGACCAAGAATGAAAGGTTAACATCTGGCTTGATTTTTGATGTGGGCCCTGAAAGCTAGGTAGAAGAGAGTCAAGAAACCCTAAATGATATAAGGTAAGGCCCAAAGAAGGAAGAAAGTTAAGAGAGGAGAAATTTTAAAGAGAGAAAAAATAATACCAAAATTTAGTCTGTGCACCAAAATTTCAAAATTCAAGATGAAATCTAAAACTGAAATACAGAAATCAAATTCAACAAATGGAAAATGAATTTACTCCAGATGAAAATAATGTTGAAGTCAGATAAAAGCATGTTTAGGTTGTTCAAGGAAATAAATAAAGGAATTTCACTTAAAACATGAGCAAATTATGAAACTGAAATAGAAGATATTATAGAAGAAAAGTTACATGTTTTAAAAGTAGAGAAAAATATGGACATTGAAAGAAAATCTTTATTGCCAAAATAAATTCCAGACTAAATATTTCTCTGGAATAATTAGAGTTTAAATGCAGTGGTAGAGAGTATAAGAGAATTTCTATGCAAAGTAGCAGGGAACCAAACTTACTGGGACTAACATTACCTGAAACTTGATAGAACTGACAAAACCTCAGGTCCATCCCAGGCCTCACCCTGAGAGCTTCTCTTTTCTAGGAGTACTTCACCTTGGATTGGTCCTTGCTTGCCTTTTGTTGCCAGGTGGAGCCTAAGATTTTGAGGTCTGTGACAAGGACTTGAGTCTAGGGGAAGGCAACAAGAAGTTCTTGCTGTGAGTAACTAGGTAAAAATCACTTATGACCCTTCCAGTGTGGGTCAGACCAGATCACAGAGATAGAAGCTCCACCAGAAGGTCATGTAGCCAAAGCTGATGGAAAAGATTAGTGATTACTTATTTAAAGAATCCTTTTGGACGTTGGAAACTGGATAAAGAAGTTGTGGTTTTTCTATAAAATGGAATATTACTCAGCCATAAAGAGTGAGAGAATAGATTCATTCATAGGAAAATGGATACATATTGAAGATATACTCCTAAGTGAAATAAATAAGTCCCACATGTGTAAATACCAAATAGTTTCCCTGGTGTGAATATTCTGCAACAATGCATAAGATTCTAATAAGATTACTGACATTTAGAAATGGGAGGAAAGGAGCTAAAGGTGTAGGGAAGGTGTGATGCGTAGGGGAAGAACAAAAAGGGAAAAGAAAAAAATGTGAGAGAATGAAAAGATGAAAATAAAGTGTTTGTAGATGGGGAGGGGAGGAGGGGGTAAAGGGAGGGCAGAGGTAAGGGGAAAAAAATGAGAATCAAGACTTGCCATGTAAAGGTACATGATCCCAACAATGAATGTAACTGTACTGTATCCCTAAATGTACCAACAAACTCAAAAAAAAAAAAAAAAAAAAGAATCCTTTTGGAATATCTTTGTGAACCTGAGGCAGGTTTTGATGTTTTCTTGGGGTCTTGAGGATCTTAGTCTGGAGCTATCTTAATTTACCAACTTCTTTCTGACTGATATCTTATATTTAGATGGGGAAATTTCATATGTTCACATACAGAATTAAAGTAACATAATGTGAAACTTCTGGTAATCATCTCTTGTTTTGCCTTCATTTTTACTTCTCTGCATCAGGTTATTGTCAATAACAAATGTCTGGTTTAATTCTGTAGTTCCCGCATTTCATTTCTCAGCAGTATCTACTTTTCACTTAGAGGTGTTTTTGCTTCTATACATCAGATATTTATACCACACTGAAATATCTGAAAACATCAGGCTCATCATGGCCTACTTCCTACTTAAAACATTTTAATGACTCTCAATTCCTTTATATTTTTTCTACTGGATTATCTTTAACTACAGAGTGGATCTGTGAATAGAGAAAAAGAAAGCCTGGCATATACATGGACTTTTTAAAAAATCACATCTCTGTTTTCTCCCCTTTTAAAAATTACTTTTAAGGGTGCAAATTTTGCATTTGAATTACTTTATTTAAAACAAATTTGTAAACTGTTCCCCCAAAGTACTGAATGAAATTGCCACTTCCCCAAAATTTTGCATTTTTTAGTGGCCTTCACACACTGCCATGCATTTCTGTTTCCACATGTACACCTGTTTGTGTCGAGGAAGGACTGGAATCACAAGATAAAGTTCACACCCCTGTGTATTATGTAAAAGGCCTTTGTGACCTAGTCCTGTTGTCTCCTTTGTCACTGTTCCCTAAATTGGAACTTTGGTCTGGATGCTTTGAGTTTTTCCAAAGACAAAAATGAGTTTTTGCTTTTTTGATTATATAATTTAAAAAATGATCTTTTGTGCAAAAGTTCAAACAACACAGGAACACCTGAGAGAAGTCAGATTTACCTAAAGCTTCTTATACACAGAGTTAATCACCTTAGATGTTATGATGTTATTCTTTCATATTATATATATATATGTGTATATATATATATATATATGCATGAATAGACAACTACATACCTGTATATATTCACACATGTATAGGTGCACAGACACACACATAGTTTTACATTCACAGTATATAAATGTTACTTTGCTTACTCATCTTTTTGTTTGATCTTACAACTTTTTACTACCTCACTAATTAGTTAAACCTGCTAACCCACCCAAGTTAACAGCTAATCTGGTCCATATGAGCTTACATATAAATGCAAATATGTGTTAGACTTTTTCTGGGGAAATTTTTAGAAAATATGAGGTCCCTTCCCATGCATTTTCTTTCTGCTTTACTCATTTGAGATTGTATTATTTTATGTAAAAGTTCAGTGGTACAGATATGACACTCACCTTTTGCTTCCTTTTTCTGCTGTGAGGATCTGGTATCTCATCTAGATGTGTCTTTCAGGCTCTCATAAGTGGATACTGAGGCCATTTCCAGTTTATCCTTCATTTCCCCTTCTTTTAACACAATTTTCACAGAATGCTGTTTATTTAGGGAGGATCAATATTTTTATGATAATAAAATTTCCAGCAACAATATAGTATAGCTAGGCATGGTGGCGCACGCCTGTAATCCCAGCACTTGGGAGGCTGAGGCAGGAGGATCACTGTGAGTTCAAGACCAGCCTGGGCTACATAGTGAATTCCAGGGTCATCTCAACTACATAGTGAGACCCTGTCTCAAAAAAACAAAAACAAAACCAAAAAAAGAATATAGTATATAATTCCATTTAATAGATCTTGCTTTATGTCCTTTGATGAAATATTATTGTCTTCTTACTTTGAGTCTTATTTTTCTTCCAAAAATAATCTAAAACTTTTCTAGTTATTATTGTCAGAGGACATTAAAACTTTTTTCCATTTCTATTTTGAGAAAATTATTTCTATGGTTGGGACAATCAGTTGATTTTTTGAAAATCATCTATCACATTTCCAGCCAGTCCACCAAATTCTCTCAATGCTTTTGCACTGTGATTCCCAGTCTCCTTGGAGAATTCTAATTCCCCACACAGAGCCTCAGTGGCTTTACTCTTTCTGCAAGGTCCTTCCCTAAATGCCTTTCTTATTCAGTGGGGAAGCTGACCCTGCCTGCCTCCTCCGAGAAGCCTCTCTGAGATCCTCATTAAAATCCTGGTGGGATTTTAATTTGTGCTCTCTCAGCACCTCTGTAAACTTCTATTGCTACTCTTTGTTGCCCTTCATCCTAGCCCAACTGATTCTGTCTATAATAATCTCGCATAGTGGACTTTGAACTCTGTGGAGTCATGAGCCAGATATTAAACAAATTGATACTCTCAGACCCTAAGTGCTGTGTCTGGAACATAGACACACACACACACACACACACACACACACACACACACACACACACACGGGTGCGCGCACACAGAATTGAAGAATTGATAGGGAATTATTGTTAATGTCATGCCAGAAAGACCTGAATTTTTAAGGATTTCCTAACTTTCTGCTGTTCTTGATGTTTATAAATGTCACAGGTGTAACGTATTTAAGTTCTTTAAGTTCCCTGAGTTCATTATTAACACTTTGTTATGTGAAAATCATGATAGGGTTGGGAGTTTGGACTAAATACAGAAATTTTAACTATTAATGACAAGTTCATTCACTTAATGAACTACTATTTATTGATCACATGCTATCTTTCTGCTCTTTTCTCACATGGCAGAAGAGTTGAATGAGTTCCCCTGAGGCTCTTTTTTAAGGTTACTAATCCCATTCATGAGTTTTGCTCATGACCTAGTCATTTCTCAAAGGCTGTATGCCTATCACCTTGCGAGTTAGGATTTTGAAATATGCACTTGGACAGGGAAGAGCACAAACATTCGGAATATAGTGTGTACATCAGGCCGTATGCCCTGAGAACTGTGGACATGATCTCTTAGGGAGCTTACAAATATCAACATGGGACTGTATGGTTTAAATAAAACATGCAGCTTTGAAGAATATATTAAGAAGTTTCTGATAGCACTAGACACTTTCAAACCATCCTTTAATATATTCGTTTCTACAATCATGCTGTGCCTTGGCACAAATTTCTAAAATATCCCACCATCCTTTGGGAGGATAATGAAAACAACATTCTCATTTATCTTCTTGACTGTTTTCATTGGCTGCTCAGGCACATCATGACTTAACAATAAATCAACTCTCAGAAGTTTTAATTAAAGAAAATAAGTTCATTTCTCCTTATTCTCTCTCTTTCCCTGAAGAATGAATTGTGGTTTACTACAAATTGTCCCAAAGATGTCTGTGTCCTAACCCATAGAATCTGTCATTGTATTACTTTACAATTTATACATTTTATAAAAGTCAAGAGTCAACTAGGAAGATCTAGTAGCAAACACAGTCCCAAAATAAGAATCATAAAAAGGTCATAAATCCAAGCATTAGGAACCAAGGAGAAACTGTTAAGGAAGGAAAACACAAAAAGTAGCAAGGGACACAGAGGATAGCTTTGAGAAGCCTTGTTAGAGTACAGGAACCAGAGTTCACATTTGTCAGACTGTGGACATCAAATGCCTAGGAGAGTCTGGCAGAATTAACAAACCTCTTAATAGGGACGTCTTGTTTCTGAGGATCTTCTGCCAGTTAGCAAATGTACTTCCTGTCATTTGTCCACTAACCTCATGACCTGTGTCTCTCAACTATTGCTTTACTAATGCAGGAACCAATTTAAGAAGGGAATACTAGGTAGTGACAAAGAGTTGACTTCGTTTCTCCAGCCTCGAGAGCCCATCCCCTCTGCCTCTCCAGGCCACCCTCCTTTTAGGAACGGTTGTTGCCTGAATGGTTATAGACACAGTTCAAAACAGACAACCTCATGACATCATTTGATACTGACTCTGTCAGTGAGAACTTGAAAATGAAGTTAAAAATTAAGCGGCAAAGCTAAATCCAGGCACTCTGTTCTGAGAATATAGGGTCAAACCTGGTTGCTGTCTGGTCACCACGTGGCTCATTAGTTATCCCTGTGAAACCCTGCGGAGTTACCTGAAAGGGAAGAAGAGACAGAAACACTCTTTTTTCAAGGTGGCCTTATAGTTGAGGGCATCGCTACTGGTTTAATGGTGAAGGTAAGAGTGCTTTGTCTTTTGGGAAGTATTCTAATTACAAGTCTCTCAAAGATCTCTTAGTGGGAGGGAACTGTTTTAGAAGAACTAAGAGGAAAAACATTATCTACAGGTTAAGGACCTCCATTTGGGAATGGGATCTGATTCCAAAAGGAAGAAGCGACTCTCTTAAAAAAGGTAACTGGTTCAATCAACACTTAGAGTAAAGCTTGAGAGGACACTGGTGCTGACCAACACAGTGAGCGGGGATCATTTCCTCAAGTCCTGATTTTAGGACAAGTCAGACCAGCTTTGAATATGGAAGGAAATTCTGTGTAAGGTCCGGTAAGGATTGGATTTGGGACAGTGACTGATGAGTCTTCTTAGAGTTCTATGTGCATGTGAACTAATCTCTCAAGAAAAGGAGAATGTGAAGGGGGATGTGAATAAGAGTGAGTGTGAGGAAATGTGTGTACTTGGAGAGCTCAGCCTTTAGCACCTTTTAGCAGTGTGACAGGAAGCCAGAAGAACAGAGGCATGAAGGTGCCACCTCCCAACACACCCAGAGCAAATCTGCTTCCGAAACTCAGCTCCTGGCTGGAAGAAAGGCACAGGGGGCCTGCTGTAACTGTACCTTAGCTTTGGCATTACCTTGTCTTTTCCAGTTGCCCATCATTGGTGCTTAGTACACTTTATCTTTCGCTGTGATTCAATCACAAATACATTAACAATATGCCATAAGGTTAGATGTGGAATAACCAATTTTATTCCAGAACTACAGCAAGGCAGGCTGGGCCTTAGTGCTGCTCACTTTGCAGAATTCCTTCTTCCCATGTTTTCTGATATTGGTGGCAAGATAAACCCTCCCCTACCCACCTTGTGAATTTCCAGCACAGAAGAAACTACTTTAAAAAGAAAATGTTTAAAGCTAATTTAGCAACCAATCAAAACATATTTTATTTGTTGTAAGCCTGTACTTATTCATGGACCTATGTGGACCCAAGTGCTAAAGCGGCTGTGGTTATTATTGCTGTTATTAACATCAGTAACCTTTCTACAGGGTATAATATTTTACAGGACACAGGGCATGTCTTATACCTTTGTTTTCACTCCAAATAGTCTTATGAGGTCATATTATCCCCATTTCTCCTTTGAAACATTTGAAGCTTGAAAAGTTTATGAAACTTGCTCTGGTTTGGTTTGCACAGGTCAGCAGTGGGAATGTGGAACCCAGGCCCCAAGTCCCCTCTGGTCTGCAGGATCATGCTCTTTGAACTTTGAATTTACCCTAAGTAAACCAGGGGCCTTGGTTCACACAGATGATGCAAGGCAGGTTGAATGTTGAGGGAAAACTAGAGGAGTAGAAAGGCCACTAAACAAAATCATGAGTTCCAGACTAAGAAGAACAACAAAAGCACTATGCTTTTGCTTATGCATAAACCATGTCTATATTATTAATTTTATCTCAAACACAGCCTATACTGTGTCAGGAAATTATTTTCTCAATGTAAAATTTTTCTAACAATTTCATTTCAATTGTTCTATGTCTACTTACAGCTTTGACACTAGGATTCACTTTTTTTTTTTTTTTAAATCATCACTCTTGAGTGGGAAGGTCTTTGACAAAGTTCATGTTCTAATTGTTTACAATTAGCCCGTGAATTATTCTACTGTCTCAAAGTGCATATCAATTACTCTGGTGCTCAGACCCCATAATTTCACAAACTTTTGTGATTGTTTTTGAAAAATAGTTTCCATTACTATGTCATAGAAACATTCCAGTTTAGAATGGATATTATCTTGATTTCTGTATTTGTCTCATGCAAAGGATCAGGAAATAACTGAAAGTTACTGAGACAAATTCAAATAGTTGAAACTATAAAAGCAATGTGGAGTGTTTCATTCTTTGCCTTTAGACAGCAAGAGAGAATGGAAAGGGAACTTGATATAATAGGGTTATGATACAATCCCACTAGCAGAAAAAGCAAGAAAAAGTAGAGGGTTTTTGTTTAATATTCAAAGCTCAACTTAGAGTAATTTTCATCATCAAATTTTCTTCTGGAGTAAATGATCAAAACTTCATGTAAAATTGCATGAATTTTCATTTAGAGCACATTAAAGTGAAACCATTCTATTCTCTTTTGAGCTTATACTTAAAATGTTAAGGAAATAAAGAGGAAGTAGCTGTAACAGTAGAAAAGTAGCTGTCCAGGCATTACAAGACCTGGTGTGGGTTCTGTGACCTGAGTGTCTTGAGGCAACTCTTTAAGCTTTCTGCACATTAGTGGAATTAGTGCACATTGGGCCAGAGGATCTCTCTGTCTCTTTCAGTTTGAGAGCCCAGTGTTTATGAGTCATTGCGGAAGTCAATGGGAAGGCTTTACATGTAGTATAAGTGTGGTGGTGGTATGTACAGTTAAAGAATAGCCTTCTTCCAAGTCACAGGTTCTTACCTAACAAGAGAAATCAATTAGCAAATGATGAAATTCCAAAGTTTTGGCCCAGATGGCTTCTGCTAGGATCTGAGTGCAGAGCAGTGGGCTAAATTCCTGATATCATCCTAATGCTAGTAGAACCCAAGAACCTTCTAGCTCAAGCAACAGACAACATTTGTCCTGGTGCTAATCTCCTCTTGCTAGCAGTGCAGCCCTGATTTAGGACCATTGTTACCAGATGAGAGAATTGCAAAACTAGGATGGAGAGATATTATTCTCAGAACTGTGAGCTATTTGGTAAGCAGAAAAGTATTCTGACCATGTTGATGAAGCTTAATAATTATTTAGCTTCTTCTGGATACTAAGTGAGTATCTAATAATTATTTTTTATATTTAGTAAATACAGAAAAATCATAAATGATAACATGAGCATCCTGTACTGTAGTTCAGAAATAGCCACTGTAAGCACTTTTGTGAATCAGTTTCTCTGTATGTGAATACATACACTGCATGCTATTTTGCACTCCAGAGCACAAATATTTCCCTTATTTTATTTCAGTATCTTTGAAAGCATTACTCTAACAATTCATTTTTTTAAAAAAACTAATAAAATTGACTTGCCAAATTCTTGCAGTTAGGTTAATTTGTCTTTATATTTTCCTACCAGAAATCACACTACAATGGATGTTTTTAGAAAAAATTCTTCATCTTTTTCTTTCCTTATATTCTTCCATTATAAGGTCATACTTTAGAAACATCTTTAACATTAACATTTTAAGAATCTTCTTTAATTTAGGTGCAGAAATAGTACAAACTTTTGAAATATGAATATGATTCAAGTGTTTCTAAAATGATGGAAGATTCAGCTTGGGAATGGATGCAACACTGACAATATTCTTCAGATAGAGATTTTTCTTAAATATATACATACATATATATACATATATATATACATATAGGCATGGAGAATTTGTTTAATATGTAAATATAAAGCCAAACATGTTCATATTTGGGATCAGGAATTCTCTCAGCCTGTCAAAAGAGCTGGGTTTATTCATTAATGTAATTAAAATCTCCCATTCAGTATGATTTTGTAGGTGAGTGAAGACTTTGTCAGCCCTGTAAGGTGTCCAACTTGTGGGTAGCGAACAGCATTTTAAAGCTTTTCATGCAATACATATAAGTGATACACAATAACTTCTTTCATGTTCAAAGACACCATGGAACAGAGTTCTGGTTGTCCTGAGGAAAGAGAAGCATGGTCAGAATGTAAAAAAAGCACTGTTCTTGGGCTGAATTTAAATGTTCTATATCATGACTGTTACAAGTGATACTTCTTACCTTTGCATGGTTTTCTGTGGTTTAATAAAATCTTTGCAATTTTCTTCCTTAAGTTTTACAGTATCACTTGGAAAGGAGCTTTATGGTTACTATCATTTCTCATATGAGAAAATGGATAGCTATGGAATTTAAGTGGCTAGGTCTAAGGACTTACACTGAAATTTCTTTATAAAAGTACAGTCTTCCAAAACCATAGCAGGAGTGCACTGGAAAATGGAAATAATACAGTTGTGTTGGATCAAATTTTCTGCTAATGACTACAAGAGGCAACATTAGCAAGAAGAAAGGATTTCTGTGCATATTTTGGATTCTGTTCTCACCACAGATAAAAGCCTGTCGTGGTAGGAGAAATTCAGGGGAGTGGGAAATTCCACCAAAAAGTGTGCTACCAATTCCTGTAGAAGCTAAATGGACACGAAGCCTCCCCCCAGGAAAGGTAAGGCCAGTGGTCTTCATGCTTCTGTACTCTAATTTTCTCCCTCTTCCCCCATGCTGCTCTTTGGAGAGACTTTGAATGAAACATCAAAACCATTCCATCCCCCGATCCCATTAATGGCTGCTTTTTCCTAAGAAAAGGTGTTTATCAAATAAGACTATCAGGAATGAAGCCCAATAATCAGTAAATCCTGGGATCTAAGGAGTGGAATGAGTTTTGAAAAAGAAATGAAAAAGCACAGTGGAAAGTACTTTCAGATTTAGCTATGAGAGAAGTGGAAAGATGAGGCTCAGTGAGGAGCTCATTGCTTACTCTTTACCATCTTGGTGCAGATTTCTGCTCACTGCGCTATGGGCTGGCTCTGATCATGCACTTCTCAAACTTCACCATGATCACCCAGCGCGTGAGTCTGAGCATTGCCATCATCGCCATGGTGAACAGCACTCAGCAACACGATCCACTCAACGCCTCCACTGAGCAGACTCTGACAGACACTCTCCGCCACCCAAGCATGTCCAGCAAGGACTTTAAAACAAGGGTGAGTGAGATGGACAGCAAGCCTCTTCATTGGGGAGGGGGGGTTGAAAGGTTCGCTTTGATCTTGATTTTGCAGAGTATAGCAGCATGAATTTTCAATGATGAACTAAAAGGGCCTGGAAATATTTTTCTTCAAGAAATTGGTTACCTCCATGATGATAAAAACCTTTCATTGAGGTTATTTTTATTAACATGTCAGGGAACTGCAGAACATAATGAAGAATTCTAAAATGGAACTAATAGATTCCTGAGTGTCATCAGTGAAAAACTAGTTGCTCTCTGGGGGGATCCTTCTAAGTTACCCAATTCCATTTGGATCGCTGTACCTTTCATTGGTTTTGAGCTGCTTTACCCCCCTGTGAATTCTATATAATGAATAAAAAAAGCAGATGATTCCTGCCAATAGCTTTGCAGATACATTCTATCCTGAGGGCAATCACGTCTCTCCACTCATCAGTCCCACTTAATTGAACAATCAGTGTTTCTATCTATCTATCTATCATCTATTTTTCTGTGAATATGTCTTTTCCTTTTTATTTATTATTAGTACTTGTTCGCAGTATATAACGTTTACATTCCTTGTGTGGAGTTGGTTCGTGTACACAACACATCCCAATTCCTTTGTTCACCCTTACTCCCTCTCCTGTACCCCCTCCCCCTTTCCCTTCTACCATCTCTTGGTCTCCTTCCAGTTTGAGAAAGATCTATCTTCCTACTTCCTATTATCTATCTTTTATTTTGCTCTTTATTTACAATTTGAGTATCTCATATAAGAGACACCATGCGATATTTAAGTTTGTGTGTCTGATTTATTTCACTGAATGTTATAGCCACAAGGTGCTTGTGCATCTATTTTCTTTAAAATCCATTTCAGCTTTGCTTTCTGTTTATGTGTGTGTGCTTTTTTGAATTCTCCTTTGAACTCACTGGAACATGTTACTAATTCCCATTAATCAGTGAGTTTTCTCACATCTTTGTTTATGACCCATGGTCTTTAACCTTTTTAACTAGTTGTCTGGAGGACAATTTTTCCTGAAGGTAGGCTGAGGGAGGCAGAGGATATGATGGTTTGGGGATAATTCAAGTTCATTAATTTATTGTCACTTTATATCTATTATTATTGTAGTCGATTCTCCTAAGTAGTGAATAACCTAGTTCCCTCTCATATACAGCTCACTATAGAGATCCTGCTCCTGTGAGAATCTACAGCCCCTGCTGCTGTGAAAGGAGGTGCAGCTCGGGCAGTAATGGGAGGGATGGGAAGCGACTATAAACACAAATGAAGCCCTGCTCTGCACACCCCCTGCCCACTGCTCCCTCCAATTGTACAGCTTTTTTCCTAAAAAGCCAGAGGTCTGAGACCCCTGCTGTAAACCATCTTTCATTTCCTGCACATTCCTAGTGTCACCCCTGCAATTTGTAATTTATCATTTTATTACATTGGGAACAGCTTATATATCATGATGTCCCATCTTTCTTCTCTCATCCACTCTATACATTCACATGTCTGTGCTCAAGAATCCAGGACACTTTCACTCTGCTAAGCATGCTGTGTTCTCTCCACACACTGCTGCTCCAGAGCCTGGTCTTGTTTCTCAGCACACCCCTATCTGCTGTGCACGGCCCAGGGAAAGGGCTCTGAACCAGCCAGAGACACAGCTACTTTCTGATTGTTTCATATCTTCTCAAATGATGCACACTCATTTTTACTGTTTTATCCAATAAGAATGGATTTTGTTTTCTCTCATCACACAAATTATAGTCATTTTTCAAAGGATGATTCTCATACTGCTTCCTTCCTGGACCTTCCCAAATTGTTCTTTTCTCTTCTCAACATGCCTATTTTATTTGTTCATCTTCAAATAGTATTTCTAATACAAATTATATACCTTGCATTATTTATAGTTACTTTAAATTGACAAAATATTGATTAATTTATATTCTTTGCCTATCTGATTTATAACATGATGCCACATATATCTACAGGACTTCCCAAAAGTATTTACTGAGTTATATCAGAAAGGAAATATGATTTTTCTCACTTGAAACATATCTTAGAAACTTGTCTCTATCACAGAAGACCATAATTCTCAAACTTGATTTTTCTTTTAAGTTAGGGTAAGATTTAGAGATTTTGGTAAGAGTTCATTGATGCTGTATATATTTTATCCTTTCAAATAAGAGTCATTGTCACCCAACTTTTACTAAGTTGATAAAGGGCATTCTTCAACAGATAAGCTGTTTCTTGATGGCTCTTTCTACTCAGTTTTATCACCCATCTATGTAATTATTTATCTCCTTTCTTCATTTTCTGTTTCTAACCTTTTTAAGAGTCAAATTAGAGGTATAATTGGTAGTTCGTTTGGAAAAAGTAGAATGTCTAAGTTAGGCAGAAAAAAGTAGAGAAAAACTAAAATAGATACTTTGTAAAACAGTCTCATGAACCCAAGGCAAGTCTGTAGAGGGTAGATTTTCATAAAATGATTCTTAGCAAATAGTTTTTCTTCTTATTTTTTCCAGGCATCTGTGTATCAATGGAGCCCAGAGACCCAGGGCATCATCTTTAGCTCCATCAGCTATGGAATAATACTGACTCTGATCCCAAGTGGATATTTAGCAGGGATATTTGGAGCAAAACAGATGCTTGGGGCTGGTTTGCTGATATCATCACTTCTCACCCTCTTTACTCCACTAGCTGCTGACTTCGGGGTGATTTTGGTCATTGTGATTCGGACAGTGCAAGGCATGGCCCAGGTATTCAAGCATCTTCTCATTCTGAGTGGGATACAGATCCCCAAGTTCTGCAAAAGAACAAATGTCTTAATGATTTTCATTTCAGGGAATGGCATGGACCGGTCAGTTTACCATTTGGGCAAAATGGGCTCCTCCCCTGGAACGAAGCAAGCTCACCAGCATTGCAGGATCAGGTAAGGATAACCATGGCATTGTATGGTTTTGCATGGCTCTGTTCTTTTATGTCTTTCTGTGAATCAGGCAGCTTGAGGAAGAGGAAGAATAGGTACTGCTGAAAAACTCAATGATATAAGACAGCTACATAATAATGATACCTCTGTATTGTACAGACACTGAATTTGAGAAACAGAAAAGACCTTGGTGAGATAGAGTAGCTAAAACATCCATGTAGGAAAAAATTTAGATTCTTAAGTGCTACATAAGTGGAAAAAAACCAAGAGGATTGTTTTTGAAATAAAAATTATGACTATCAGGCTGAAGAGTAGAGTTTAAAGGGTCTGCAGTATTCTGAGCTCTTTCTTTTTTCTGAGCTAATTTAGTCTCACAACAACCCTCTTACGTAAAACTAGTTTGGACTGATTTTCTAAGAGGAGAGTTATGGTATGTAGAGATTAAGTGAATAATCCAAATACAAATAGCCATGAGTGGGTAGAACTGAAATTGGAACCCAGGCAGTTCAGTTGGTTTTAGAAGCCATACTCTTAGTCATGGTGCTCAATGCCCGGCCCTCCATAGTGCTCCACCACTCTGCCACCACCGTCTTACTCTGCTGTTTTCTGCAGCTTCCAACCTGAGAGTACGTACTTGAGCAGCAGAAGCAGGCTCTCAACAAACTTCTCACTCCCAGGTCCGCACATAACCATATCTTGTGGAGTTTTATCTCTCAGCACCCTCCTGCTTTCTTATTTCCTGCCAGCTCCACTGTTGCTGTTGTTACCTCCTCTATTTTCAAATGTTCTCATTGGTCTGTCTCCTCTAGGTTGATTTTTCTCAAACTGTCTCTTCCCATCAAAGGCAACCTATCTTCTTAAAGCACAGATAGGACATTTTGCTCAACTGATTGAGAATTTCAATGGGACCTCTTTATTGTGCAGATACCAATATGCCCTGCTGTCTGGTCCCAACCTGCTTTCATTTGCCCAGAACTTTCCTCCCGTGCCTTCATATCCCTGAAAAGTTTTCTGCCACCACCCTTCTTGGCAAAAATCCAGCTATCTTATTTCTTAGCTCATAGAGCAATGTTTTAATCTTATAATCACTATTAATTAGGTATTTCATAATTTGAGTCTGTAAAATGTTTTCATTGTTGTTTTAACACAAACTCCAGGGTTTACATTGTGTTACAATTGTGATAGTAAATTTTGTTCACTTTTTCTCCACTGGACCAAAATATCTTTGAGGAGAGGGACTGTTCTTTGTTAATTTTTATAAACCTTGACTTTTCTTCATTGAATCTTTTATTGCATCATGTCATAAGATGATTCTGTGATTGCAGTTTTTATGATCAACTAAGGGGTTTAAAGTAGGTTACACTGGTGCTGAGGTGCCATTGAATTAGGTGGCATATCACAATTATTCACTAATGCTAATTACTTTCTATGATGTTTCCATGGTGGGAGGGATTGTGAGTGGAGCAAAGACTTTCCTCATCCAGTAATTCTATGTCTGCCACCTCAGGGTTGAGACAGTGTCCAGATAGACCACATAGAAGCAGCTTTTGCTGTTTGCGTAAGTGTTTTTCTCCTTGTTCTCTTTAGGGGCAGCATTTGGGTCCTTCATTATCCTCTGTGTGGGTGGACTAATCTCACAGGCATTCGGCTGGCCTTTCATTTTCTACATCTTTGGTGAGTCACTCTTTGAAACTCTAGCACCTCTATTGCCCAGGAATTTGTTTTATTCTTCTTATATTAATAGAAAATATCCTTTGTCAAATAGAAAACAATGTAGACTTTGAGGACTGGTAGCATTCAGAATCTAGTCACACAGCTGACCTAAAACCATGGGTGGTTTTGACAATCCACGTGCATGTGGCAGAGAAGATAACTCTTCTCGTGGTGCCAGCTTCTGCAAAATCAGTAGTGAAAGCTTATCCTTCTTCCCTCGGCATCTTCTCAGACTCTACTTGTTAAGTGATCAAATATATACAGTTAAAATGTCCAAATTGGTTGAGTTCCCCTTCGATATGTCTTCATATTGTGTTATAAAATTACTAATTCTGCCTAAGATAACTTAACCTATTGTCTATTTGCAAGTAAATCTTGCAAAGGTCATTTCAAATGTCCCCTTCTCCGTGGGATCTTCCAGACAGATGTGAGCATTCTCTCCTATGTAATCCTTACTGCTAATTCTTTTCTAGGTTATGTTAATATGTAATCATTTATTTTGTCTTCTCATCTCCCCATTAGACTGTAAAGTGCTTGAGGCAAGGAATAAATTATATAATTTTATCACTTTAATGGCATCATAGTATCTGCATTTTAGCTTTAAAATAAAAGATGGATGAGTCTAGAAAGAGAGAGAATTTAAAGACCATTAGTCACCCAAATATTTTAATATAG
Source organism: Fukomys damarensis (assembly GCF_012274545.1). NCBI lineage: Eukaryota > Metazoa > Chordata > Mammalia > Rodentia > Bathyergidae > Fukomys > Fukomys damarensis. The sequence goes on from NW_022900922.1 coordinate 17,212,234, forward strand.
AACATTCAAATAACAAATTGCAGTAATAAGACAAGGTTCTATGGATTATTATTTTGTTATAGCCAAAAGATGTCTTTAAATTTAGTTCCAGCTTGGGTGTCTTTCCCATTAAGAATACAAATCTCAGACATCTTGTTTCACAAATGTTAATCAGGTGTCGTCAAGAAATATTACATCAAAGAATCCATAATGGATATTATTTGTGGTTTGAATACAAATAAAAATGGGTAGGGCATTTTCCTTGCCACACTGGCTTCATGGCTGGTTGTTCCATGTATTTTCAACTCCTTTTCTCTTTTATTCTGACTATTCAGCACTTCCAAAACAAGACAATGAGTTTATTAAGAAGTTGCACAGAAAAACACAAAGTGCTATGAAATGGAATTTTAAGAGTAATTAATGAACCGTGCAATGGCATTTTCATGTTCAGGGCTCTGATGTTGACAAAAGTAACTCAGAATTTGAGAGGTGGCATCTGAAAAGCTTTGACGAGAAGAGGTTCATAAAATGGAAAGGAAGAAATGGGGTAATTTAGATCCTTGCGATGGAATAATCATGGAGTGACATGCATGGTCGAGGAAGAATGCTTCTGAAGAAATTCTCTTTCTCAGTGCATAAATCTATCAGAAAACTAATTGTGTCCATATTTCCCAGGTAGCATTGGCTGTGTCTGCTGTCTACTGTGGTACACGATGATTTATGATGACCCTATGCATCATCCATGCATAAGTGCCAGGGAAAAGGAGCACATTGTGTCCTCTCTGGCTCAGCAGGTACGGTGTGCCCACTCCTTTCACCTGTGGACCACCCAGACATCTCCAAGGCAGGGCATATTTCCCCTGGGAGAGGCAATCTCTGGTCTGTTCAAAGCCACGTGCTGATTAGCTATTTCCTTTCAGCCCAGTTCTCCCAGACGATCTGTCCCCATAAAGGCTATGGCCAGATGCCTACCACTTTGGGCTATTTTCACTGGGTTTTTCAGCCATTTCTGGTTATGCACCATCATCATCACGTACCTGCCGACATACATCAGTACTGTGCTCCATGTTAACATGAGAGATGTAAGTGTACTTCCCTTATTTCTATAAAATTGATGATAATGGCAATTGTTCTGTGCTGTCACTTGAATTCCAGGTTGGCATATTCATTTAACTTTCACAATGACCATGGAGAGGCACTGTACCAATTCCCATTTCACAGATACTGAAATGAGACACTGGGAGGCAAGAGAACTAGCCTTGGGTCAGTCACACAGTTACTATGGGGTAGAGGTGCATTCCACCTCTGGCCACTATGACTTACTGCCACACCAGCTGGTTCTAAAATCCCCCTTAGAAGTTAATGTTGCTCTTCTCTGGATGCCAGCACAATGCAAGTGCTGGTGCTCCTCCCTCAAACAGTAGTGTTCTGTGGTATATGATGCCGATTTCCCCCCAGCATCTCAGAATGTTGGGGCATGAGCTGGTGGTTGGTCTGCATCTCTGATAAATGTTGATGCCATATGCACTTCTGGAATTACTCTGTGTATTTTTCTTTCCCTCAGAGTGGGGTTCTGTCTTCCCTGCCATTTGTTGCTGCTGCCAGCTGTACAATTTTAGGAGGTCAGTTGGCAGACTTTCTCCTGTCCAGGAATTTTCTCAGCTTAATCAGTGTGCGAAAACTCTTTTCATCCCTAGGTAAGAATGGGCATGTGGGTTCAACTAATCAAGACCACATGACCTTACAGGGCTCCTGACATCCTGTCCTCGTTGTCCAGGCCTCCTTCTTCCATCACTCTGTGCGGTGGCCCTGCCCTTTGTGGCATCCAGTTACATGACAACCATTATTTTGCTGATACTTATTCCTGGGACCAGCAACTTGTGCGACTCAGGATTTATCATCAATACCCTAGATGTTGCCCCCAGGTAAGAGATTTACGTGAGTTTCCCTCCCCCAGATCCCCCCTCCAGATTGAGGTGTTGGACCTCAATCATCACCATGCAAAGGCTTCCTGTTATTGACATGCACTAAATGATGGCAAAATGACAAGTAACAGAAATGTCAGAACATGGCCATGACCTAATGTGGCACTGAGAACATTTTCCATTCCTCTCTAGTAACCACTTAGATTAAAAAAAAAAAATCTTCTCAAGCTTTCCAACTAAAGATTAGACTGTATGTTTTGGCAAAAGGCCCACAGATATGTGTTTTAGAAGTTTCCAGGGTGTTGATCATATTGGCTACTTGCCCTGAGCCAACTCCAGTGCTAAAAACCTCTCAGAATCAATATATCTAATCCTCTCAATTACAATGGGAAGATCATGTTGCTCCCTCCTAGGCCAGAGGTAGAGAACTGAGGCATGTGGAGGTTAAGTCATATGTCTGTGATCATGCAGGGCAGAGGTAGGATTTGGACCTATGTAATTTGGCATCAGAGTCTACATCTTGTTCTGCCTGTGGCACACTGCCTCCTGTGCTGAGCAGTGTTGTGGAAAAACTCAGTTCCTACAGAGATTAGTTCTTTGAGCTATCCTATTGACTCAGCAGGCAGGTGATTTTGGGGTTGGCAGTGAAGAGCTGCAGTAGGCAAAATGACTTTGTCATTAGAGGTGAGCTTCATTCATACTGAGTTGTGATGGCAAATGAGATGTTCTATGAAAAACTGAATATGAAATCTTCTCCATAGATACGCAAGTTTTCTCATGGGGATCTCAAGGGGATTCGGACTCATTGCAGGGATCGTCTCTTCCACCACCACTGGATTCCTTATCAGTCAGGTTGGGCATGTTATTGAACATCTGCAAGTGGCAGGTATTGTTTTAGGCACTGGAGATATATGCTGTGGTCTCAAGATGGTATGGTCTGATAGGGAAAGTGAGCACCAGTGACACAACTGCTCTAGTTGTGCAAACTTCTAGACCAGACCTTGTTGGGCAGGCTTCCTGGGGGAAGAAAACTAAAAGCTGTATTTCTCCAAGTGAACAGATGCTCAGTTCATGAAAACCAGCTGTTTGGGTTCAGAAGACAGCATGTCTGGCTCCTTAGAGGCAAAAAGCATGAGAGAATTCTCAGTTATGACCAGAGTGGATGGCCCCTATCAAGAGGATAGCAGGGAAGATCACAAAGAATCTCTCCAGATTAACTTTTTACAAAAATCATAAAAGGAAAAACATGTGGACCCAAGGCCAGTTTAAAGAGAGGTTGACTTGAGAGTAAAGAGAGGAGCTGTGAGCCATTGAGGGAACACAGGCTGAGTCTTTCCCTAGGTAGGAAGGAGGATGAAAGGGCAGAACCAGGGTGAGAAGGGAAAATTCAGGAGAGTCGATTGCAAAGCAAAATTTTGTTTTGTTTTTAATAAATCTGTATGTGACCTAGTTCCAAGATTGGTAGAGTTTTGTTTGTCATCAAATCGCTAGGAATGCAATGTGAAATGAACTATGACACAGGAGGGGCTGGGTGAAAAGGGTCAAATAGCAAATCACGCAGTACTCCTGTTGTACTGAGGTGTCCACCAAAGGGATTACAGTTTATGTATACAGCTAGAAACTAACATGGGATATTAATGATACTATCTTCAGTATAATTCATAATGTTTCAGTGAATTCTGAGATCCGAATTTCACACTTGATCTTAGCCAAAAGGCAGAGAAGCGATGAGAGATCCAAATTTCAAATAAAACGCCAGTAGTTTAATTTATTTCTGTTTAAAGAAATAGCTATCCCAACGGAGAATCCAAGATGAATTTTGGAGACATTTTGTTTCCAATAGTATCATAAAGCTTCGTTGATAACTTAAGATATCCAGTGCCTATTGTGTGTTGTTGCTTAAATACTTTGTGACTAGAACTGGAATGCACAAGAATAGAGGATTTCTGTAACTGGTGGGAAAGGAATTTGTAAGATTAGTAATTATAGTTTTCTTGTGTACAGGATTCAGAGTCTGGATGGAAGAATGTATTTTTCCTGTCTGCTGCTGTCAACATGTTCGGTTTGATCTTTTACCTCACATTTGGACAAGCAGAGATCCAGGACTGGGCCACAGAAACAACTCTCACCCGCCTCTGAGGATACAGAGTCTTGACCTTCATGTAGCATAGACCCCTAACATTTTACCTTTTTTAATCTATCGCCAAATTTTCTTCATATTCTTGACCACAGTCATAGCAGTTCTCTGCTCTCTGTGTGCGTAAGAGTCTCCTGAGGAGCCTTAAAAACATGTGGATCCCTGTACCCAGTCCAGAGACTGTGTGAATTTGTCTGGAGTGCAGTCCAAATACCATTAAATGTAGATTCCTCAAGAGATTCTAACATGCAGCCAGGATCACAACTGGTGGACAAATTTGAATAGGCAATCCTGTTGTCCTTGAATTTTCCTCTTGGAAAGGTATCAAATAAATAAAAATCTACGTGAAAATAATCACTAATAAAAACCTCCATGGGGTAGTTATGAACACAGAGATCTGTTGCGAATAGTAGCCGTGTCCTATAAAATTCAGTATAGGGCAGAATTTATAAATCTGTGATCCACAGAATTAATATTTTTTTACTCTTTTTATACACTGTGAAGCAAGTGGGTACTTATTTTTGTAGTTAAATTCTATTAAAATCCATATGTTAAAATTAAATAGACTATTTTTACTTTATTTAAATTAGGATTATTTCCATCAGGCATGACAGAAAATCATCAGTAAAAAATCCAGTGGGTGATATTGACGAGAATTCAGGGAGCGAGCTGACAGAATCAGGAAAGCTGTGTTGTGAGAAGAATCAGTATTGGAAGGGGCAGTGTGGATGCTTCCATAAGGGACAGTGACAGAGTCTCGACGATGTGATGAAAGCTAGAGGGAGATGACAAAGACCTGTCACAGAAAATTATACTTTATAAATGGGGGAGGAAAACATGAAGGTTGTAACAGGATGGAAAAAGGTACAGAGAAGTATCATGTGAGATAAAAGTTTCTCTTGAGGGTAGAAAAAAGACCGTTTGTGCTTCTGCTAGTCTCTTTGTGTTCTCAAGTTTCTCCACTTGTCAACCATCAACCTTAATAAGAATTGATGCCGGCTCCTAACAAGTAAAACATATCATCTAGACTGTCTTATACACACGGCTGGTTCTGGTTTTGCCACAACTTTTCCAGAGAGGAAGTTCCTCCCATATTTAGAATCCTAGTAGAACCAGCAGGACTAGAACCTTGAACTAATTTAGCTGGTGAAGAGAAACTCTTAATACAAATCAATAGGTAATTTTGAACAGATGCTTTAAGGAAAATATGGTCAAGTCCTAAGGGTAATATTATGTAAACCTGTTATTCTGCCTTCTTGGTCTTTACAATATAGAAGGAAGGAGAAGAAAGACAGAGAGGAGAAGGAAAAGGGAAAAGAGAAGGAAGAGGAGGAGGAAGTAAGAAAAAGAAATGAGTTGTATGGGCAAGTTTTACCTAGAAAAAATGGCAGACAATCCAATAAAAATGGGCAAATGACTTGAAATGGGATTTCAAAAAAGAAAAAATTAGGTGTTCCATAAATCTTTTTAAAATTTCAATGTCATTAGTTGTTACAAAAATGAAAATCAAAGCCACAATACCACTACATACTTCAGTGAAAGAATAACGTGAAAGAAGATGGAAAGTAGCAAATGTTGGCAAGGTGCGGGGTGAGTGGAACTGTTACATACTGTGAATGCAATTATAATCAAACCTTTGGAAAGCCGCTTGTCAGTGTCTCCTGAAGCGGACTAGGCGATTTCAATGACAGACATTTCACTGACAAGTGTATACATACATAAGAGCGTGTACAAACAGTGCCCATTGGAGCACTATCTATACGTACCCCAGACAGGAAACTTCCTGTTAAGGGATGAATGGGTAAATAAATCTGGTCCATTTCTTCAGCAGTAAGAGTCAAAAGATCCTTAAACTCAAGAGAGGTTTTAAAATAGACAAAAAAAAAAAAAAA
>NW_022900922.1:17218335-17225555 GCF_012274545.1 Fukomys damarensis
GGGTTTAAAAAAAAAAAAAAAAAAAAAAAAACCCTAATCTATCCTATTAAAAATCAAAGTAGTGATTTCCCTCTTCTCAGCCTCAGCACAGGACAGGAAGCAGTAACAGCATAATCTGTGTCATCAGCTTTGGGGCCAAAGACTGAGTTCTCAAACTGCAAAATGAATGAGCTCAAAATTCAAGAAACTATGGCCTGGAAGTACCAGTTACCATGGCATTAAGAACCACAGTGGCTCAGCATGTTGAGAAATTCATAGGATACCTTTCCCTCTGTGATGGTTTGAAGGGAAACTGACATTCATATTTCCTAATGGCTTTAGAATAGATGCAATTGAGAATTTGTGTAAAATTGAAACCCAGTGCAGCCTTGGTGGCACACATCTATAATTCTGGCACTCTGGGAGGCTGAGGTAGGAGGCTCACAAGGTTGAGCCCAGGGATGGACCTTGTCTCAAAATTTAAAACATAAAATAAAACCAAATAGATTGGGGATGTAGCACAGTGCTAAGGTCTGAAGTGTAATCAGGTACTGCAGATGATGATGATGATGATGATGATGATGATTGTCATAGGGTGTTGGCAAGGGAATACATTTAATATAGGACATATAATTTATAAGATTATTCTATGGTATTAACCCAAAAAGTCAAATATGTAGAAGTGCAAGAGATTAACCACTCACCAGAGACCCAAAGAATCCAGCCAAGGGCCTGGATCGCTCAGCAGTTGTCCCACACAAGTCCAGTTAGTGGCCTACATCCCACGGAGATGTCTCATGCTTGTCCGTATTAAGGCTCTGCACCCAGAAGGCACAAAGGCCAGTGGTGGAAACCAGAAAGTCTGCACAAGTTGGGTGAAGAATATGTGCCACCAGGCTGAGGGATCTACATTGGAGTGAGGAAGCAATCGATGCTCACAGTGAAGATCAGAGCTCCCCTGATGAGAACAGCAGCTATTCCCAGCAACAGTGAGGCCCTGAGCTCCTCCTCTGAGGAAAACAGCCAAGTTGCATCAGGAAAACCAGCGGCAGCAAGCTTCTCCTAGAAAGTCAAGAGCCCCTAATCTTCCCCTCCAATTCTCTTTTTATGCTATTGGCAATAATCCTCAGGTGGGTCTTCCATGCCCAGATCACACTGATTCAGTTCAGCTGGGTATATTACAAGTTGACCATTAGTTAATCCACCACAACGATTTAAGTAAAGAAAGGATCTCCAACCCATCCCCCTGTTTCTAACATTAATGGTCATGCAAATTAGTTCACTTTTCTCAATTAGCTTATTGTTATCTATTTAAGAATGAGGTCATCTGCTGTTTGTTCTTTACTGTTAAATATCGTGAATTATGTTAACATACTCCTGAGAGCTGAGCAATATTTTTGAGTATTTTTTGATATGCAGCAGAATTCAATTGTCTAATAGTTTATTCAGGACTTAGGCTGCGGAGTGGCTACGTGAAGTTGGCTCTGGATGCCTGTGTGTTTTCTGTGTCTTCATCATGCCTAGATATGAGGCTGATTCCACTGTCACAACATGAAAGGAAAACTTTTCTTATTCTTCATAGAGCAGACAAAAATTAACTGGAATAGAATTGTGATATGCCATTGTTATTTGCAGGCTTCAAGGTATTGATTTATACAACTAGATAGGCTTACAGATGCAGTGGAATACACATGCAATGCCAGCTACCCTGGAGGCTGAAGCAGGAGAATAGCAAATTTTAGGCCAGCCTGAGAAAATCAGCGAGACCTTCTCTCAAAATAAAATGCAAAATGGCCCAGGGGATGTGGGTCAGTGGCAGAGCGCTTCCCTTGTACATATAAGGCCTTAGATTCAATCACCAGTACTTCAAAAACACAAAACAAATAATGATTTCAAAAACCATGTAGGATTAAAGCCATGTACAAGAGCATTCTTTAATAACTTTCTCGATTTCCTTCATAGTTATTTGCACATTAAGAGGTTCTACATTTTCTTCAGTTTTGACACTTTACGATATCTTGGAGGATTATCTATTTTATACATAATATAAGATGCATTTGCTAAATATTCAAATGCTTTACCTTTTTAGAATATATTAATTGGTCTGTATCTGAGATCTTGGCCTCATTTTTACTTCTCACATGATGTGTCTTTTCTCTCTGCTTCTTCAGGCGGCTCAGTAATTTATTTATTTTAAAGATAGCTTATCTTTTTATTTCGTAATTTCTTAACTTTATCTTTTATCAGTCTTGATAAAAGATGAAACTCCTATTTCCCTTTCTTTTGTTTCTTATTAGTTCTGTTTTGAATACGTACTTTATTTTCATTTGTTTTCATTAAATTATGATAGAGGTTAAAGTTTTGGGGAGCATTTCCCCTCCAAGTCCAGTTTTGTGGGCAGATTATATTTTGCTGTGCTGTGCCTTCATGTTATTGTTCTCTTTCTCTAATGAGTACCATGCAGTAGAAAAGCACCTTCTGACTGTCTCTTTATGGGCACACACAGAACTAGGTGGCAACTGCCCCCATACCAAGACATGTTTCATCCCTCACGAAGTACAGAGCACTTGGCTTCTCTCCTGCTTCCTGAAAATTCTGCTCTATCCTTTTGTGATTACTGTGTGCATTTTGCATTTCAAACCTACTGTGTAGGCGTTATAGTATTTGCACTCTTTTGGGCATAAGTGTCATTGTGTAATTCAAAAGCTGGAACAAATGTGGGCCCAGGGAGCGATATTAAGGAGGCCCTCTTTCTCAGGCTGGTGCCCCGGCCTAGAGTGACTGCACCTAGCACAGGAGTGAGTGCCTCCTTAAATTTGCTTCTTGGATGCCACTCCCTCACCTTAGCTTTGCCCTAGACATGACTTAGTCTTACTCCCACCCACAGTCACTCCACCCCTTCATCTGGAAATATTTCAAGGAGAGTTCCAAAGATTATTTTAGAACAACAGTTAAAGAATACCCTGAGTCCCAGAATGCTGAGAATTTTTTGAGAGCACTAAGTTATATAATGATGTATTTAAAACACGAACTTAGCTGAGAACAGAATTTTTGTTTCACAGTTTTTCTTTGTCAAAAGAATATTGACTATCTTCTAGTCTCTTTTGATGTTTAACATGTTGAGGAAGTTGGTCATCCCATTAAATTTAGTAGAAGTATGTTTAGACAAGTGCTATAAGAGTCTGTCTTCCCTGGAATTGCCTCCTTTCACTAAGGTGTTCCAAAGGGTTAATTGTCTTGAATATCTTGCATAATTTGCTTTTCAGCTCTTGGTCTTAGAGTTTCTTTAAAATTTTGTTTTAGTTACTGATTCTCAATTTGTTGTTTCCTTTACTCGGAATGCTTCGTCTAGTTGCTGGTCTAGTAGAACCTTTGCTGTTCATCTTCTCTCCCTTACCTCTTAGGGCTTTTGTTCTGCCTCTACGTGGACTTTTTACTGGAAGGAGGAGCACAGTCACTTTCCAATGTCATCTCCCTCAACTTTCCCCTCAGTGTATGTCCTAAGATTGCCTAAAATGTGTCTGTGCACACAACATCCTTCTTACCACTTTAAAAAAACAAAGACACTTAGTGCAATGCCTAAAGTGTAAACATTTACTGGTTGTCAAAAAAGACGTCATTCCAAGTATTGATGTTCAGATAACCTGTCAATGATTAACATCTCCATCTTGCCTTTCCTTGTCTCTGTGTGTGTCTGTGTTATAGGAGAAGACTGACCAGAGTGGGAATATTCTGACTTCAGAACAACTGAAGTAGGCAGGTTAGAGTCTGGTCAGCTCAAAAACAAAACAAAACAAACAACAACAACAACAACAACAAGGGCCAGGGATTTAGCTCAGTGGTTCTGACGCCTGCTCTGAGTACCCCGGAAAAAAAAAAAAAAAAAAAAGAAGAAAAACCAAAACAAAACAAAACAAAGAAACTGGTCAGTTCAAATCAAGCTGCAAAAATTTCCCAAAACACCAACGTTCAAGACATGCATGATAGAATCCTCCAGATAAAAATTTTATGAGATTACTTCTAAATTTGGCATTAATTTTATACAGCAAAGTGGTTATACTTTCCCCGGAAAAAAAAAAAAAAAAAAAAGAAGAAAAACCAAAACAAAACAAAACAAAGAAACTGGTCAGTTCAAATCAAGCTGCAAAAATTTCCCAAAACACCAACGTTCAAGACATGCATGATAGAATCCTCCAGATAAAAATTTTATGAGATTACTTCTAAATTTGGCATTAATTTTATACAGCAAAGTGGTTATACTTTTATTACTAAAAGCTCTTTCAATGGATCCAAGCTTTTCTCCAACGCCACCTGATGTGTTTTCAGTTATATAATTTGGCACGGAATCTGTCACTGATGCTAACTCAGCAGTTCCAGGGTCATTGTCCTGTTGCCTCATGGAGAGGATGTGGTAGCACCTCCCTTGCTCCCTCCTTCCTCACATCGCATTGCCAGTCACTGGTGCCAGTTTTCCTCTGACTCTGCAGCCTTCCCTCCTCCTTAAGTCTGGCTTTCTATTCACTCCACTTCTCTGTGACTTATTTCTTCCTTGCTATTATTATTCCACAGGCCTGGAAAGACCTGCAAGTCATAATTCTTTATAGGCATCAAACCCTGGAATTCTTTCCTGTAAAAAAACAAGTGGAGTTCACAAAACAATATGTGTGTGTGTGTGTGTGTGTGTGTATACATACACATATGGAAAGATATATAATTCAAAATTTTAGCATACTCAATGATGAATACTGGGCAAGATTTCCTGCTTCCAAAAAAATCTTAAGTAATAATAAAAATTTTAAAGTATATTTATTTATTTTAAAAGAGGTCCTATGTCACCTTTCTTGTTAAAAGGCAAAAATTTTAATTTTTCTCTGAAAAGATGCACAGGAAACATTTCTCTGATTTTTTTCTAAGCAGGAGATGAGGGACTGTGGAAGGCCTAACGTGGGTTTCATTTTGCTTTTGTTTGATGTTATGATTTGCTTTTATACACATGAATTCCAAACCACATAAATGTGTTACATGTTCAAAATAGGAAGTTATATTTAAAAGGGAACTTTTGTTTCAAAATATGTGTTATTCAGTACTAAATATTCTTAACTAGGGAGTCAAAAAGTATTAGGTAGACATTTAAAGATAATCATGTTATTTAAAATAATCCTCAATGAAGTATAATCTCTTTCCAGAAAATTACACATAGGAAGTTAAAGTTTCATAAAGTGGTGGGTCCACTTGATTGGAACCACTTCCAGATCAGCCACGTTGGTAACCACTACCATTTAATAAGCCCTTCACCGACACTTCTACTTCCTCAACACCCCACGGTTGCTTCTATTCAAGCCTCTAATAGCATAAACATTTTTGTTTTAGAGTAATTGTCATTTTCTCTCATAAATAAGAGGCCCAGTTCCTGAATGTGGCCTGTAGCCAGAGCACTTTGAAGATTCTGCCTCTAGCACTTACACTTTGTAGATTTCAACTTCAGCTACTTGAGAGAGACTGAGCTCCTTAACCTAAGCCTACAAGGAATGTCACTAATGCAGTTGGGAACATGTGTCCCTACTGTTGTGGGGGGCTGCATTGCCCCCTGCTTCATGACTAAAGCAGGAATTACTTGATCGGGGAAAAAAGAATGATTCTGAAAAACATGAGGCTAGGGCTGAGGTGCCAGTGTCTACAAAGCGGATGGAAATCCTTAGAAAAGTAGATTTTTTTTTTCAATTTAGGAGTTGGATCAACATATTGGAAACAAATTAAACCAAGACCTTAAAAGGTTGATCACATCATGACGTTATTTAAATACCCCAAAGAAAAGATTCAGACATCACATGAAATGACATTTAAAGCTACTAATCAAAAGTCAAGGAATAGAGGATATCCTTTCATAAGAGGTTCATAAGAGCTCATGCCAACAATGCTGCACACCCTTCAAAGTGAAAAACTTCAAAGACATTTTTATTCATAAGAAAACATGTCAAACCTGAGTGAAAACGTAAATCTTTCCCCTTGCTAGCTCTAGAAATGTCTGATATATGAGGCCCAAGTCTTGGTACAAGGAAATCACTGATGTCCTTGGTGATAGTTTAGGTACATGAAAATGGGAGTCTTGAACATATTGCTATTCAGATGAAGTCCTAATAACACCTCACTGTTGCTTAATGGAGCATAAAGGAGAAAAGTACATTAAAAAGTGTCAGCCAGTTATACTGTGCTGGGATGGGGCCACTGAAGGAAGCCAGCCTACTAGTTTGAAAGTCCCTGCGAGCTTCACCTCATACAGATAGATAGATAGCATATACATACATATGCAAGGATGATTGAAAAATACAGTGGTTTACTTTTTAAATTTATGGGACCAAGAGATGGAAGGAGGGGGAGAGAGGAGAGGAAAAGATAATTAAAATATGTTATGTTATGTACTCGTGCCAGCTCCCCAGTGTGTAATTATTATGCCCTGCAGACATGTACTAATGCAATTTTTTAATTTTAAAAAATAAAATTATTACAGTAAAAGATACATTGATACTAATCCCCACCGTTTCAAACACAATTATCCCACTCGTTCTTGTCACTTTTTAACCAGTTCTTCAAGTCCTCTTTCATGAGTCTTTTTAAGAGGTGTGATTAAAAAACAAACAAAAAACAAGAACTGCTGCTGTCGGAGTCATCCAATAGAAAGGTGGACTTTAAAATCACCTTATCTACCTTTGTCAATGGATCTGGAGCCGTGCGACTTCTGGCTCTTCCTCAAAGTCAAAACGACTCCGAAAGATAAACGTTTTTACTCCATTCAGGACATCCAGGCAGCCAGGACAGCTCAACTAAAGACGGTCATGAAAGAGAAACTTCTAGAACTGCTTCACGAAGTGGCAAGAACAACGCGGTAAGTGTGTTCCAAGCGAGAGGGAAGACTTTGAAGAGGATTTGTGGCTGTGTGTCTTTTTATTGTAATTTTAAAAAATTTAGACACACTATTTTTCTACCACACCTCGTCCATATATACCTAGAGTCCCGATTTCGCCTCTCATTTGCATTTTCTCTTGTGCAGTAGAGGGCGCTATGCGACCAGGCTCGCGCCAAGGCCAAGACTCTCTCCTCCCGCGCCGGGCTGCAGTTCCCTGTGGGCCGCGTGCACCGCCTGCTCCGCAAGGGCAACTACGCCGAGCGCGTGGGCGCCGTGTACCTGGCGGCCGTGCTGGAGTACCTGACGGCTGAGATCCTGGAGCTGGCGGGCAACGCGG
>NW_022900922.1:17225566-17233822 GCF_012274545.1 Fukomys damarensis
GCCACTCCCTAATCTCTGTAGCAAGCACTTCCTGTGCTTAACCAGCCCAGCTTCAACAGACAGCGAAAATCAAAGGTTGGTATTTTTCACTACGATGCTGATTCCAAAAGCTACTTTAAAAAAAAAAAAAAAAAAAAGGAGTAAAACCAAAAGTGTCTGTCTCCCCCACCTCAACCCCCTGCTCCACTTAACCCCATACAGGAGTTAGATCCTAGGGGAGCTCTGCCATTGAGTTACAACCCAGCCCTTTTTGTTTGTACTTTGAATCAGGATTTCGCTGTATTTCCCAGGGTGGCCAGGAATTTACAGTCCTCCTGCCTCGGCCTCCTGCGCAGCCATATATGTGGTGTCAGCATGGACACCACAGACTGAAACAGCAGCCACAATTTTAGCGAAACTATGGACAGATACTGCATCACAGTACTTCAGTAAAGTCTCAACATTATTTTCATGAGTTAGCTGGACCGTCATCTGTTCAACTTGTCTATTTTTAACGATATTATGCACCTATTTCCTTAAAGCTTAGTTTAGTATTGGGTTTTCACACAACTTATAGTTTTGTGCAAGACCATCTTGAATTCTATCTAACAATTTTGCTCATATGTAGTCAGATCACAGTGAATTGTCACTGGGCTTTAAGGATTTGTATTTGCTGAGACTGTGTTTTGTACTTTAATGTAAGAAAGTATATATGTGCCACTTTGTTTAAGATTCATTCTATGAGCTCAGTTTCCCCAGAAACCACTCACTCCAGGACGGTCAGCCAAGATTTTATAGGGAAGGATCACTGCCGAGGCTCCTACAAATTGACCACATGTCCGCCAAGGCCAGTCTCTGCTGAGACAATATCTGAATTCAACAAAGGATGTTATTTTGAATATAGCTTCACTTCTAAATGAACCTATGGACTGCTAGGGTCAGGACCTCTAAGCAATGTGATCTGATTCTTGTAGAAAGTGTGTTTGTGCTCTGTCGGCTGAGACTTCCTTGGCCCTTTTGCGGCTACAGAAGTCCCCTTTGTATACTGGTATAGGAGCTTGTGGCAGGCTGAGAAACCCCTGACCAGGCTTCACAATCAACTATGCCATCTTTAAGGTTCTAAATGAGAAGAAACTTCAAGAGGTTGAAAGTTTGTGGAAAGAATTTGCAACTTCAGAGAAAGTAAATAAAATAGTAAAGCTAAACCATTTCGAGAAATTTCATGATTCAGCAGAAGCATTAGCAGCATTCACAGCTCTGATGGAGGGCAAAATCAATGAGCAGCTGAAGAAGGTTCTGAAGAAAGTAGTAAAAGAAGCCCGGGAACCTCTGGCAGTAGCTGGTGCTAAACTAGGAGGAGTCATAAAGGAAAAGCTCAATCTCAGTTGTACCTGTAGTACTATGGTTAATGAGCTTATGAGGGGAATCCAATCACAGATGGATGGATTGATCCCTGGAGTAGAACCACATGAAATGGGAGCCATGTGTCTCAATACAGATTGAAATTTAGTATTGATAAACTGGATACAATGATTGTTCAAGCAATTTCCTTCTTAGATGACTTGGATAAAGAATTAAACAACTACATTATGCATTGTAGAGAGTGGTATGGATGACATTGCCCAGAATTAGGAAAGATTATTGCAGATAATTTGACATGCTGCAAATGTTTACAGAAAGTTGGCGATAGGAAGAGCTATGCCTCCGCCACATTTTCTGAATTGTTGCCAGAGGAAGTTGAAGCTGAAGTAAAAGCAGCTACACAGATATCTATGGGAACAAAGGTACATCTTTGCACCCAAGCGATTGAATTCTAGGAATATAGAACCCAGCTGTATGAGTCTCTCCAAAACCGAATGATGGCCATCTCACCCAATGTTACAGTCATGGTTGGCGAGTTAGTTGGAGCATGGCTGATTGTTCATGCAGGTTCTCTTGAATTTGGCCAAGCATGCAGTTTCTACAGTTCAGACTCTTGGAACAGAAAAGGCACTTTTCAGAGCCCTCACATCTAGGTGGGATACCCCTAAATACAGTCTCATTTATCATACTTCCCTTGTAGGCCAGACAAATCCCAAACACAAAGGAAAGATTTCTTGAACGCTGCCGGCCAAAACTGCTCTGGCTATTCGTTGTGATGCTTTTGGGAAGGATCCCAGTTCTGCAATGGGAGTAGAGAACAAAGCCAAATTAAAGGCGAGATTGAGAAGCTTGGCAGATAGAGGGATGAGAAAAATAAGTGGAATAGGAAAGGCATTAGCAAAAGCAGAAAAATATGAACACAAAAGTAAAATGAAGACTTATGATCCCGCTGATGACTCAACACTTTCAACCTGTTCTAAAAAATGCAAAATAGAACAGGTAAAGAGGATGAAATGATTGAAAAGAAAGCAAAAAAAGTCAAGATTAAAATTAAAGTTGAGGAGGAAAAGGAGGAGGAAGATGAAAAAGTGATAGTGGTAGAAGAGGAGACATTCATGAGGAAGAAAAAGAAAAAAGATAAAAAGAAACACATTAAGAAAGAACCAGTTTAAAAAATAAAATAAAAAGAACCAGTTTCTGAGGAAGAGCCATGCACTAGCACAATAGTTCTTATCCCAGAGAAAAAGAAGAAAAAGAAAGACATGGAAGACTAGTGGGAGGAATCCGCAGTTTTGACAGCTGGATGTGCACTCAGCCAGGTGGGGGAACACCAGAGCTGCTGGTGTGGGGCCAGGGCAGGTGGATGGGGCAGCGATCAGTCATCTGCACCTTTCCATGACATCAGCTCTGGCAACCTTGTTATATCTTCATTTCCTAGTCTTTGATATACAAATAAAACTATTTTCTTTGTAAATAAATAAACCTATGTCCAAACCACTGGTTTGGATGGGTTTCCTTTTGTCTGCTACCAACTCTAATGCTAACAGAATCTTGTCTTTGGGATGTTGCTGCATCTCATATCCCACAGAAGAACATTTGGTGCAATGTGATGGTTTGGCCTCTAAAAAAGGACAATCTAGGAAATGATTACCCAATCACATGACCACTACCATTACCCTATGAGATTAATGGGCAGACAGACCCATTTCTCATTTCAAGACCCCAGTGGTGATTTCATAACTGTACATGCGGCAGACGTCAGTTTAAAACCTACCTTTATCATACCTAACAATAGAGTATCCTAAGCTTCCTAGGCAGCTCCCATTGTCTCACAGTGGGGATTTGAAGTCAGTTCCCAGAGTGGATGGAGGAGCAGATTTGACCAGAATGCAGAGGGAAGCACTCACACAAAACCTATGACTCTGGAGTCCAAAGGAGAAATGGGTCTGTCTGTCCATTAATCCCATAGGGTAATGGAAGTGATCATGTGATTGGGTAATCATTTTCCAGTTTGTCCTTTTTGAAAGTTAGAACAAAAGTATTAAATATACAAAGCAGAGCAATGATTAACAGAAATAAAATAATGTAAAAAGTGCACAGTAGAGAGAATTTAAACCCTTTGGTAGCATTACCTATAGTAGAAAATAAACATTTTACAGTGTGCTGCATACTAATTTATATGTCTATTTTATGTATATGTTTTTCAGAATCGAAAGTGTCACAAAACAATCCTTATGCTTATCGAGTAGGATGGGCTCTGACCTAATTCCATTCTATTTTAGCTTAGTCTATACTGTTTATTTTTTTAAGCCAAACTAGTTTTGAGGTACCAGCTTGGCTTCTCAAGACAGTAGTAACCTAGAGTTTGAAAAACAGTGGGATGTTTGTATCAGCCAATCAGAATACTGGCACTGCATCCCAAGGCCACAGTGACTGGTTCAAATGATAAAAAAGTATTTTGAGCTCTTCCAATAAGAAACTTTCCTGGGATTTTCAGACTTGCAGCTCGAATTTAGCCACTTTTTTTCTCTCTCTTTTTTTTATTGAAGAATGACACTTCAGAACTGACTAGCAGACACATCTATGGCATCTTGAAGAAGACTGAGAGGAGATGAAAAGAACAAGAAGATAGGTGAAATGAGAATTTGAAGAGGTTTTTTTATTCATTAAGTTTATTGATACATTTTAGGTATACAATATGATGACATTCATCATTGGGAATTTGTACCTTTACATGATATGTCTTAGTTCTTTTGTCTGTTTGCTTGTTTTGTGAGGAAAGACTTAACTCCAGTTTCTGTGGTCTCCAGAACTATGCTTGCCGATATTTGCTGCAACCTACCCACCTTCCTTTTATTCCTTCTTTTTCTTCCAAAGCCATTTCAGGTGGACGGTTGTGTCTTGTAAGCACAGATCTGGCAAATGAGCAAACTAAAGCTTAAACTTGCAGTGCAGAGGCCAATATACAGTGTCAGGTTCCAATTCTTTTTTGTAGCAACACCAGCAGTAAACCATCTTATTTCTCCTCTTGATCTAGCACCATGAGAAAAATACAAATCTGTGTGGCAAAGGGCAATATTGAAGGGAATTAAATCAAATCAAAGGCTTTAGTAAAAATATTGGGACCTTAAAGAAGCCAAGCCATGCCTGAGAAAACTTCTCATCTCCAAAAATGTAGCAGAAGGCAAAGAAACAAAGGTGAAGAAAAAAAGAAGATGAGAGAAATGGCCCTTTGAATTTTTCTGAGTTAAGATTTAAAACATACAGTAGCTACACTTTGTTTCACATCATCACTGGAAAGTAATAAAAATGTTCCAAATAGGAACAATGATCCTCCAGATTAAAAATACTCACATCTCACACATCCAGGCCAGCAGTACATTCAGACTCCATCCTTCTCTCCAAGATAGGCCTTGGGAATCAGCAAACTCCTTAACCCACACTTAAATAGGAAATCACCTTTAAGCTATGGAAACACGCACTTCTACTTGACAATTTGCCCCCATCAACAACAGCCTCAAGGAAAGGGCACCAAAGTTAAAAGGAAAATTTCTCCTAGAAATACAAATATTAGCACAGATACTTCTTCAATAAATGAATAACATCTAAATACTTGCTGATGTACATAACAAAATCAGATGTGAAAAATAAAGTTTTCCTAGAAATGACAAATATTACAGTATTAGGAAAGCAGAAAGGAAGGAAAGAAGGCTGGCTATCTAAAGAGAATGAAAGAAAATTGACACAGGTCAAACTTAAGGTAGTGCAAGAATGCAAAGAGAAGAAAAATTGTAGTTGGAAGTTGGTGTCAATGCTTGACTAATAGATATCATAGTCTAGGGGTAGGGGAATGGGCACAGCAGCCAGACTTCCTGGGTAGTTGAATTCTCATTCCTATAGCTTACTACCATTTTACTTACTGCTATGTAAAATGGGTATAATAATAATAATAATAATAATAATACCTACTATTGGTGTTTGCAGCAAGGAGAAATGTTACATGGAAAGTGCTCCCGTGAGTGAGTGCCTAGCGTGTGTTTACTGTTAAATAAACCCCATCAAAGACATTCTTGTAAAGGGAGTTTGGGGCAATATAGAAGAATAATTAGAAAGGAGGAGAGAGACACAGTATTCATTTAAAGATATATTTAGCTGGCTGGTAAGCTTCTACAGAAAACCATGTAGGATTTACTCTAGATTTATGGATTAGCCTGGCAAAACATAAGTTTTACAGTTTTTAATGTTCCTGTTCATGAAAATGTTATATCTCTCTATTTAGTCCTACTTTAATGTCCTTCAAAAAAGTTTTACAATTTTCTACATAACAATCTCCCATATTTTTCTTAGATTTATTCCTAGATCTTGCTATTATATTCTTGTATTGCTATTGTTATGTGTATCTATTTTTATATATCCTTTTTTGCTTGGGGCTGGTAATTAAAAATGCAGTTGGCCTATGAATTGCACTTTTGGATCTGTGAAACTTGCTAAGTTCACTTACTAATTATAATTATGTAAAGATTGTCTTACTTTTCTATATAAGCAATCATATCATCTAGTGATATCACAGTTCTGCGTTTTCTTTTTCACTTGTTTCATACATATATCTTATATGATTGTGCCAGTTAAACCTTCCAGCATAACAGTGAAGGGCTGTAGCCAGCACCTCCCGTGTGTAACTGATTTGAGGAAAACAGGAAAGTTTACCTTGGAGTGGAACGTTTATGCTACATATTATAGATGGTCTTTATAAAATAAAGGGAAGTTTTTTTCTGTTCCCAATTTACAGGGGATGTCCCTTTGCATTTTGTTGAAATGCACCATCTATTTTCCATATTTTCTGGAGAGATATTTCTCCCTGAAATGTTTTTATTTAGTTATATTTGATTCTTTGGAATAAATTTGATTTTTAGTTGCTTCATTTCTATCATGAATACTATCTCCAGCATTTCAGAGGTTGTAACAATAAAGTAAAAGCAATGATAATGATAAAAATAACTTGCACCAGATGATTTTCTCTTTAATGCATAGTATCAAGAACGACTTTGTTTTGTTCCTTGATGTGCCTGTGATCCTTTCAATAGTATCCAAGTAGGTGAGACTTGACATAGTCAAGAGCAGTTTGTTTCAAGTCCCAAGTAGCAAATGAAAACACCTGGATATAAACCTAGAATGATATAATTATATAACTTGTGCTGTCATCCTTGGTAGTTATGAGACCCTTTCTGACATATACATGTCAGATATATATCAGAAAATTATATATATAATTTGTTTTTTGAGGCAGAATTTTGCTATGTAGTTCAGGCTGGCCTCCAGCTCACTTTATAACCCAGGCTGGCTTTGAACTTGCAAGGATCCTTTTGCCTCAGTCTCCCTAGTTCTGGGATTACGGGCACCTGCCACCATGCCTAGTTCTTTTCTGCATAGTAAATATCAACTTAATTTTGTCTACTATCCTATCTGGAAGTACTTAGCAACTGAGCTCATAAGCTGAACTCCCAGTTCATGTCTGTGTCTTCTCCTAAAGATTATATTTGTCACAGCTGTTCCTTTTTTTCTTTTCCCTTGCCATTCTCCTCAGTAGCACATTATTTTACAGTGCTAGCTGGACATTCCAGGAACGATATAGTTCCTGAAATGTATAACACTGACCTGGAAAGTAGACTGAAAGACAGACATGTTTAAAGAAAAAGTAAGGAGGGTTTTCAGAACAGCAGTGCAACATGTGACTGACTGTGTTGTGTATAACACAAAACCACACCATTTTGCTGATAGAAGGCTAAATTATAGAGATGGTGTTCTCCTGTAAGCAGTACCCAGCATGTGACCAGATAGTGTCAGATCAATGACCCAGTTAGCCCTATTTGTCATAGATATGGTGAGGCAAAAGGAGTTTGACTTGAATTTAGAAGATAAAGGATTTGCCAGAACCACAGTGAGGACCTAAGGTTCAGAGCAGATATAACATAGTGTATAAGTTCATGGTTTAGAATGGATGTGAAAAACCAGCCAAGCTCTCAGGAATAACCACTGCCTTCCAGTCAAGTCTTCTGTCTCAGATTTTAGACTTAGTGCAATTGCTGGACAGCAGCCCCTGAATCCCCTGAATCCCCTCCAGACAATGCAAGTTGGAGTAGAGTGTGCACATGAATATACTTACTCTACCAACACCTATCCTGGCCTTCTAGACTCGAGAGCACAGGCTCTTATGACCACAGCAGGGCTGTGCACCAGAGTCCACTGAAATGTTACCCAGAATCTGAGCCCCCCTCCTTCTGAGTTAATTAATAACAACAGTTGTTCACAATTTTATGGAAACCATTCTTAGGTTGCCATTAAAGGGAGAAATGTGTACTTCAACCTCTCCAAAGATTTTTGTATCAAAACATAGCAATTTAAAGATAGCAATGCACAGCAATTTAAAGATCAAAGTCTTTCAAAAGGAAAACAGGATTATTTTTAAGGTGAGAATTACAATCTATGTTAAGAAAATCATTCAGTGTATATTTAAGTGTTTGAAAACTAATCAGAGATGAAACAAAGCTATTGTTTTATTTTTGCACAAGAACGTCTTATTCTACCAAGTCAAGCCAAGGAGAGCGTAAGATCAAATGATTTAAATGAGTGAGCATTTTAAAAATGAAGTTAAAAGTTAAACTGCAAAACCCATGTGTTCTGATGTGAATTTTTTAAGGTTAGAAATATTTTAATACTGATGTTGATTATTTATCCTAGAGTCCAGAGTCCTTCAAAAATGACTCAGGGAAAATTGGACTTGGTGGTAAACTGCCTGTAATCGCAGCAAGGCTGAGGCAAGAGAATCAAAACCTGCCTCAAACACAAACAAAAATTAGAATGGGCTTGGAAAATAGCTAAGTGAGAAAGTCCTGGGTTCAAGCTCCAGAAGTACCA
>NW_022900922.1:17233977-17283260 GCF_012274545.1 Fukomys damarensis
ATCCCTGTGAGTTCGAGACCAGCCTGGGCTACATAGTGAGTTCCAGTTTCAGTCTGAACTACATAGTGAAACCCTGTCTCAAAAAACAAAAAAAAAAAAAAAAAAGATTCAAGGCAAAATATATTAAACAAGAAAATGAAATTGCCTGTCCCCTGCCAATTAACTTTTCAATAGTTAAATTCTCAAAGTGCAGATGGTACAAATCTGTTTTTATTTTCTCATATAAGGAATATAGTAGAGCTTACTTGAAAGAATTGTGATAATTTTATATAAGTGCTTAGCAGAGCTTTAATTCTCTAAGACTCTGCCTTATCCTTCTGAATTATTGATCTCAGTGATAGATACTAGCATGCTTTCTGTCCTCAGCCAGAGCACCAGCAGATGGTTTCCTCTTTCACAATACAGTTGCAATAGGCATAGTTAAAATCAAAGGGAAAACTCCTTGGGGCCACAAAGACTTAAAGTTAAAAGCCCAGGCCTTTTAGAGAGCTTGAAATAAACTTTTAAAATAAATAAAAACAAACAAACAAAAAACCTAGTCTAAAGTCCCTGTCTCACCCAGGAGACTAAAATAAGCTGAACTGTCAACCAGTCTGGACAGCAATGAGACACAGCGAGAGAGTAAAAATAGCAGAATGCTGAATTTCTGTGAGCCCCGTGTTTTTGTTTGTTTCAGTTTAGTTAGGAAAGAAGAAAAGTATCATAGGAAAATGAAAGCAACAGAGTGAATGAAATTCATCTGTATAATTCATATATTACAAAGAAGAAAATAAAAACAAGATGTCAAAGAAGGGGAAAACAGTAACACCAAAGAGGGAAAGCACAAAAATATTAAACCTGTATTTAGTTGTAAATCCTCTCTTTTTCGGTAATCATTCTAAAACAGAAACAAAGACATTAAAGGCAACATAAGCACAACAGGCCAGCCACCGACAAGTATTCAAGTGTAATGGGTGCCTCTACTGTTCTGAGGGGTCCCCATGGGGTGAGGGGCTGAGATCCCCGGCAGCAGAAAAGCGGGAAGAGCTGCAGAGGAGGGAAGGACTCCATGGCAGGAGGCCCACATTTCTACTAAATTTCCTCCAAGTCCATTTGGCGAGAAGCCCTTCAGACATCAGCCTCCAGCTTTATGCCTTTCATTAATGATTATCAACTCAAGCCCAGGAGTAGCCAAAAGATCCTCTGTTACCTGCTGGCAAGAAAGTAAAGGGAACAGACTGAAGGAAGCACAAGATCTTGCTGGAAGTCTTTCCTCAGACACTAAGTAGGTGAGTCACTTATCTTGATGTTGATATAATCTCCAAGGGTCCTTTCTCGGAAACAGCTGACGGTTTTTATAATAGCCCTGTTTGAAGCTGAACTTTCTCATCTTGATAAAAATGCGGGTAAGATCATAAAAGCACATATCAACAAAGGTGATGAAAGAGAATGTGTAGCTGGAAGCTGGTCACTTGCATCCTGAGTTGACACCAGCTAGTGGAGACCATGCCAGCCGCAGGAGGCATTTCTAAGTCACTGTGTGGGGTGTTTAAAAGGAGAATTTGAGAGGTCAAACTGGCTTGTGAAGAAATATTAGCTCCTTCATTTACTGACTGGAATGACCTGAAAGAAGGCAAAAATATCTTCATCTGGGGTTGAGCGAGGCTGCCTGGCTTGGTGGTTTAACAGGGTGATGGAGAAAAACAAAATTTAAATTTGATAATTCATTAATAGAAATATTCTAAAGGATAAATGTGGATGTGATACATTCATGTTTATGCCCCTTTATGACAAAATTAGTGTTACGCTTCACAGGTTAAAAGATTGATGTTAACAAGTTAATGAATACATGGGGAATCTGGTTGTCTCAAATTTTGCTGGGGAGATTATAAAATGGCACAACCACTTTGAAAAAATAGTTTTCTATTTTCCTAGAAAGTTGAGAATGCACTTATTATATGATCAAGACATTCTATTTCTAGGCACTTATCTAAAAGAATGA
This sequence comes from Fukomys damarensis, assembly GCF_012274545.1. Taxonomy (NCBI): domain Eukaryota; kingdom Metazoa; phylum Chordata; class Mammalia; order Rodentia; family Bathyergidae; genus Fukomys; species Fukomys damarensis. The sequence goes on from NW_022900922.1 coordinate 17,235,959, forward strand.
AACCACATGTCTATACAAAGACTTGTACATGAATTTTCCTAGAGGCTTTATTTGTAAGGGTCAAAGCCTGAAGACAATACAACTTTTCATTCAAAGGCAAATCACGCAATAGAATTTTGCTCAGCACTGAAAATGGATGGACTATTAGGATATACAACACAGATAATCTCAGAATAATTATGTTGAATGAAATAAGCCAGGAGGAAAGTGAGCACAGTCTATATTATTTCACTTCCTATAAAATCTCTAGGAAACCAAATTAATCTTCATCAAAAAAAGTGGATTATTAGCTGCCCAGGGGTGGGAGAAATGCTAAAGGATGGTCACGAAGACATTCCACAAAGACACAAGGAAACTTTAAGAGACTCATCAGTTTAATAAATTGAATGCTTAACATACCATGAAAATTGTAATTCTACACACATTACCACTTAGGAATCTCCTTGAGCATTAGAAATCCTAATACTGCATAAGAGTAATAACTTTTTTTGTTTTCTTATATGCAAAAAGTTCAAGATCTTCATGTTAGTTATTTCTAGAATTCCGTAGTCATATTATCAATCTCTAGTCAATAACTATGTGGGATTTATATTGTAAATCATCTTGTTATGCAAACTTGATCCCCAGTTATCATGAGGGTATAAAGAGGCAATAGAAACCAGCTTCTCAGGTACTGGTAGAGAATTACCAAGAAGCACAGCCCGGAGGTGACTCACATCTGTGGTAGCTTCAGTGATGATGACAACAAACTGAGTTATATTGCTACCACTTACTACCTAACACTGTGCTGGGAGAATGAGATCTATTTAAGCCTTACACCTTTGTGAATAAGTTCTTATTGTTGTTTCTGTTAACAACAGATGGGGAAACTGAAGTATGCAGAGTTTTTCCCAGTGATAGTTCGCATAATAGATAAATTATGAGTCTGGATTTGAACTTGGGAGTGCCTGGCTTCAAGATCAGAGCGTTTAAACTGGTACCAAGGGAATACTCCAAATCCTGTATGATAGGGAGTTCTAAACCATAGAAACGGTATACCTGCTGTGTTGAGCCAAGTGATGAGAATGAGCCACCTGCCCTGTGACTCAGATAGAAGGGGATGGGCTTTGTTTGCTTGATGCCCACTGCTGAAATGTTTCAAAGGAATTTCTTCCATTTGATCAAAATCTGTGAATTATGTATCATCCTGTTAGGTGAAAACTGGTGCCAAGAAAGGAAAGAAAAATGGCTGTGATAACAGAGTTGAGTTCCACATTAGAGATCAGAGAGTTCTCTCAACATTTGCAAGTGGACGAGAAGCACAGTCCCAGGAAAGGTAAACTTTACTTCTTCTCCTTGGCTCCAAAGTTCTGCAGTAAATTTTGTTTATGTGATGTATTAATACAAAGTAATTAATTTTTAACCTGTAATTTTAAATACCCAGTAACATTAATGTAAATGTATGAGGAAAACAAATACCACTATTCAGAAAATAGTTTTTGTTTTTGACAGTTACCTGTTTTATCTTTATCTATATGCATTTGCATTCTCAACAATTGCTAAAAGGTTGTCAACACATAGTATTACATATATATTGTACATCATATATATTGCATATATAGTATATGTTGTGTAGTATTTTCATATAATATTATAAATGTGATTGTGTTGCTTAAGCAAGGTAAGAAAAGCTGATTATAGAAACTTTCAAAATTCAGAAATGGAAGAGTTTCATAAATTTAATCCAACCACTATAATTTTATTGCATATATTTATATGCATATTTGTATAAATGTACCCTGTATATATTACGTTGTATATTTTTCAACTTACCCATATTTTTCCACAATGCTTTATAAAATTAACAAACATTATTCTTGAGATCATATTATATTTCAGCATTCCCAATTGTTCAAGTATTATTTACCTGAAAAATTCTCTTGCATCTGGGTATTTGAGTCATGGGCTTTTATACCGTTACTTGATTACTATGTATATATGAAACATATACATTATTTGGCTATTATATGTATATGAACTATAGATGACATATATTATGTTAAAAGAATATTCTTTTTTTCTTTTTTTTTTCCTAAAAACATTCCTTCACACAACACTTATCAACATTTGGATTATTTCCTCAGGATTTAAAATGAAAAATATGAGGCAAAAGTTTCAATGTTGTATTTCCAATGGCTACTGCTGTGGAGACTTTGGTTTATAATCTGAACAAAAGTGAAGCCATGTGGAGGACTTGGAGCCAAAGAAGGGATGATTTGATTATGATGTGATGATAGCACTTCCACTGCTGTACTGGGAACTGATAGAAGCAGGGAACCAAGTTGACAGCAGTAGCACAAATCTGGACAAGGGATATTGGTAGCTAGAACCATGAGGAAGGAGCCCTAAACCAGGAAAGCAGCAGCTTGTTGAGAAGTGGTTGAATTCTATGTGAATTTTAAATGCAAAAACAATAGTATGTTTCAGACAGACTGGATGTTGGGTGTGAAAGAAAGAAATTAAGGATGATTGCAAAATGTTTGGAAATATTGAATTTCTATCCAATGAGTTGGAATAGAATGTAAATGAAAATTTGGGGATGATATTTGTAATCTTTTAATCAGTTTGTTTAATTTGATCTGTTATTCAGTTAATCAGTTGATTTTTTAGTGGAAAATGCTATATCTTAAAATAAATAGCATCTTCAATTTGATGAAATACAATTTTACTATATTATATCTAGATTTTATTTTAACTTCAAACATAAGATACTACTCCAATGATATTTTTCCATATATTTAGCCAATTTTCACATAACTACTTAATACATAATTTAGCTGCCCCTCATTAATTACCACAACATCCTTTGCATACTGTATGACTCTCTTTGATGTTTTTGTAGTATACCTTGGATTTTTTTGCTTGTTTTTATTCCTCAGTATAAAGATGTTTTATCAATTTTTTCTCATGATAAATTTCAATGCTTTAAAATGCAAAGGTTTTTCAATGTTTACCTTGTATAATTACTACACATTCAAGTACCCTTATTTGTTTTTGTCACTGTATTCATTTTCTAGTCTTCTAAACATATTACCACAATTGTAGTAGCCACAAACAACACACATTTATTACATCACAATTTCTGTAAGCCAAAGTCTCAGGCATGGCTGGTCCTTCGCTGGGTCTCACAAAGCTACAATTAAGTGATCAATCAGATTTTTACCCACTTTTATGAAAAGCCCTTCAGTAGGCTCCCCACTCCCTCAAAATAGCCATGTAACTTAAACTTTGGGAGAGTTGTTTATTGCTGTAGATGCTTATTCTACTTATGTTTTCAGTAATTGAGAACAAATTTACATTTAAATTTTGAGATTAAAGCCCTGAAACGATTTCCACATTAGGGAAATTGATTCCCTCAACTTATGAGAAAATATAGTTTAAAAAAATACTGGAAGAAGAAATGAGCTTGGCCTTCATATAATCTATCTTTTCACTTCCAAGAAAGATGACAGCTTCAAAGTAGAAATTTCACGCTCTCTTTCTAAGCTCCTGGCTGCTTTGTCCAAAGAATACAAAACACAGGGAAATCAGCATTTGTGGTTGAAATTAAACGATAGAATGATTCAGAAATTGAACTTTGAAGATCATGATTAGATGTGATAAAACTCTATCAGCTCCAAAGTTTAGCCCTCTCCTCAGCTCCTTAAAATGGCCTTGAAGCATTTGCTTAGTAAAGGCTATTCCGGCACAGCACAAACAACAGCCTAATCTGGCTTTTATTTTGAGAGAGATAGAGCCTGCTGAAGGGTTTTACATGGACCAGAGTAAACATGTAAGGCAAGAAGGTCTATTCAGCTGCTCACAGATTTCTTTACAGAAGGACTTCAGACAAAGTAGTTCATTGGAATTATTTCTACTTTATTTACTTTTCTCCATGTGGGAAGAAAAAGAACATAGATCAAGAAGTTTGGGCAAATACCTTAAGAGAGTGTAGCTCATCACATTCTGCGGCCTATGCTGGACAGGTGAATCCATTCAGTTCAGGAAATAGCGGGGAACTAGACTGACCCCTCTTCTAAACCATGTCCTCTAGTTGAAAGTTTTATCTTCAGTAAAGTACTGAACAAATATGTATAATCCCCAGGGTATGTAACAGCAAACAGCAGATGTAACAGGTTAGTGGATCCTACATTCCAGAAAGGGACATAAAACACAATGCAAAACAGCAAACGTAGAGTCATCAGAGGATATTAGCACTGTGAAAAATATAAAGCAAGAAAGGACTAAATCCTTAACAAGAGTTGTCCAGGCATCTAGTTGGGGGAAAGCACACCATAAAGAAGAAAGAAGCTGTGGGAAGGCCTGCATGTGGAGGGAGAGCATTTGGCATGTTCACAGAGCCAGACAAAGGTGTGCAGAGTAGAGTGAGCCAAGGCAGAAGAGAAAAAAACACAAGAAAGAGACAATATATGTATATATGGATGTGAACATATTTATTTTAATATAGATTTTATATTTATTTCTTCTTACTCGTGTATGATTTCACCAGTTCCATAGCACAGTGACTTGGAAGTCAGGAAGGCAGAACTACAGGATAGACAGAATGTCCTAGAGTGAGCAGTACTCTGCAAGGCTTTGGTATAAAATGCCTTTTGCTTCAACTCAGTCTTCTCCTTTGGTATCTTTTTCACCTGAAACCAATGAAAGTGCCATTTGAGTCATCAGGTGATGGTCTGCGGTACTTTTCTGTTAACATCTTGCAAAGGATTAATGTTGGCTTAGTAAAGAAAACAATGTGGTATCATATTTGCAGTTCCACGTTTTTGTTCCATTCGCTATGGAATAGCCTTCGCTGCACATCTCTTCAACTTCGTACTCGCTGCACAGAGTGTCATCCTGAATATCACCATGGTAGCCATGGTCAATAGCACAGACCACCAGTCCCTGCTCAACAACTCTACAGAAGTACTCCCTATAGGCTCACCAGATGGCCCAGGTAAAGCCCCAACTAGTATTCCTGCAAAGGTAAGCAATGCAAGATTTAAATTTGATCTCTTATTTTTGCTAATTTGCTAGGGTATTTATTTTATTTCAGTTTCTATGTTCAGTTTTTACTTGAGAAAATACTGATTTGAAAACAAGTAAAATATCCAAAGAAGCTTCTTTCTGTATATGGTTTACTGTAGCATTTTTCTGTTTTTCTAAGGCTCCTGTGTATGACTGGAGTCCTCAGACACAAGGCATCGTCTTCAGTTCCATCAACTATGGCGTCCTGCTGACAATGGCCCCTGGGGGTTACGTGGCAGGGAGAGTGGGAGCAAGGAAAGTGGCTGGTGTTGCTTTATTGGGATCATCACTTCTCACTCTCTGCATCCCTTTGGCTGCTAATCTTGGACTAGTTTACCTCATTGTCGCTCGAATAGTCCAGGGTCTAACCCAGGTAGCCAGTACATTCTAAGTCTGTGCTGAATATGAATTTCTACCTAACAGTATATGTCAAGATCACTAACCATTTTTATTTCAGGGTTCAGGATTTGGGGGTCATTTTGGACTTTGGCAGAAATGGGCTCCTCCACCTGAACGAAGCAGACTCTGCAGCATTTCTTTATCAGGTAAAGAGATGGTCACCATGGACCCAGTGCAGCCCAGCGTATCAGGTTCTCTGACAACTCTGCTTTGCATAGTTGTTCATCCTCTGCTCACAGTCAATGAAATCTAGATTTGAAATAAGGAGAGTGTCTTTTGTTGGTGACATGAGTTTAAGCTCCTTCCCTAGGTTTTCATTTATTTATGATTTTGACATTTAAATTTTTTTCACGTAGTCAAATCGATTGTTTTATAACATCTGGATTTGGAGTCATAGATGTAATGGTTATAAAAGCATCCATCCGTGTTTTTTTTCCTGCACTTGTGCAGCTTCATATTTCTATATTAGTTTCTGGCTGACACATTGGAGCTCATATTAATATTCAGTTTGATCTTCTTTGGACTTGCTCTTCGTTGTCCTGAAAGCCTTTTCTTTCTGCTAATGATCTATGACGATAGTGTGTCCAGAATGAGCATTTTGGAGGAAGAAATCTAAATTTTACTGGGCAAGAGTAGGAAATGGACAATATGTAGTTAACAAACAGCATGTTGCCAAAATTAGTGTTAGGTAAGAAAATGCAAATCGCTAGGTAACTAGACAAAGAGACAAAAGAACCAATGACTCTTCAAGCCCCCGCAAACCAAGCAATACACACACAAACCTCTCCTAACAGCAGGCCCATCTAAAGCCCCTCACAACCCTGAGAGGTTTAGTCTCTGTTACAGTGTTTGCATTTACTGATAGAGGAAGGCAGGGTCCAACCTAGACACTTCAGTTATTACCCTGTGGGGTTATCCCAGAATACACTGCAAGAAAATCCAAGGTAGAAAGCATGAAAGAAAAGTTAACCAGTTTTAGAAAGAAGACAGTGACCTTATAAAAATAGTAATTCCCATTCCTCTCCCTTTCTAGTGTATAGAGATTGAACAACCAGAATAGGTCAACTGAATATGTAGAAGAATCTCAGGAGTCTACAGGGCTATGAGTCTGGAAGGCTTCCTTGTCTTTATTTGGGGACCTGGTGGAGGGGCCCCAAGAACTTGACTCAGAAAGCATACAGCCCATGACTACCACAGAGTGTCTAATAGAAGGCCACTGGAAAAGTCTGCCAAGTAATGCTGGGGCTTCTGAGCAGGCTACATGGGTAGACAAGATCATTTAGTCCATGAAGTTGGAAAAGGAGTCCCCAAAAGGTTCTCAGCAGAAGGGCCCAAGTACTCCAGCCTCTAGGACAAAATACATATACAACATCTTTCTCTAAGAGGGGCTACACGGGCATATCTATTACAGGAAGGAAACTTTGCAGTCACTTAAGCAGTTTAGTTACTCCAGGGTAGAAGCCTAAGTCCAAACAGTTTAATAGGTGATAAGGGGCTGGCAACTAAAATTCCTTTAATCTAATTCTTCATGCACAAGTGAAAATGAAGAAATTATAGCTGCATAACACAACATTGATAAATATTGGAACACACATGGTGAATAAGGTACATATATCTATCCTGGGAGAACTTTGCCTGATGGCTTGTAAGTGTCAGGGTTAGGGGGAATGTGTTGTTGTTAGGAGCAGTGTGCTTGTACAGGTACACTGAACACCAGGCACACTATCTCAAAAGCTGTAGCACAGGCACATTTTGTCTCGGGACAAATTTCATGCTGTAATTGCAAGATTTGTTAGAATAATTTAAAACAAGTGACATGTGAAAGGAGAAAAATGGCATTAGTTAACTCATGTAAGATAAACTGTAAACAAGTGGAAGGACCACATGACCTGAACCAATTATGCACAATGCTCAAGTGTCCAAACATCTTTTCTGTGCCTTTCTGCTGCCTTAGGATTCCCACTGAGGATGTGGGTATAAGAACCAGAGATGAGGCTGGACCAAGGGTGCCCACAGAAGGAAAGCATTAGGGGCCAAGGTCATACTCTTGTCCTATGAGGGAGATAGTATGTTTAGAGCTGGCCACCATTCAACTCACTGAAGAACTTCAACATTGGCCTGAGTTTTATCGTGTTTTCTGAGCACGTGGAGACAGAATGAATATCCTTCTTGGGTGACTGAATTCATCCCTCCTAAATATTGAATCAGCAGTATGATGCTAGTAAGCAGGCTCTTTAAGAATTAAAAACACTGCTTGAAAGTATTTATCAATCTTTGCATTCCTGATGTTCCCACAATGGCCAATGTCAAGAAATTCATGTCAAATCACTGATTGTAGAGTTAGAAAGAAATGGGCACAAGTGTGTTTCACAAGTATCAGCGCCCTACTGACAGAATGCCTCATGTATATCTTGAATGTTCAAGGGCTCAACATTTTGAGAGGTTTTTGTCCTGAAAGGGAACAGAGAGGTGTCAAAATGCGTGGATGGAGTCCTTAGGAGGAAGAATTTTTTTTTATTACTTTTTTTTAGCATATTGAAATTTTAAATTTTAACTCTTTTAATTGATGCATAAGAATCATACATATTAATGAGTACTATGTGATGTTCCAATACATGTAAACATTGTATAATATTTAAATCAAGCAAGCATATCTGTCTCCTCAAGCATTTACCATTTCTTTGTGATGGAAACTTTCAAAATCCTTTCTTCCAGCATTTTTCAAACACACAGTATGTTACATTATTATTGCCTAGAGTCACTCTTCTATGGAATAGGACACCAAAAACCTATATTTTCCTTTTACCTGGACCCATATGAATGTCTCATTTGCATGTGGATGGACAGAAGTCTAGAGATAGGAAAGGAAGTGAGGAAGTAGGAGGGAGAAAGGAGCCCAGGTCTTGCGTAAGCTGGATAAGATAAAAAAGAACCTGTCTTGGATGCACACAGGAACCTCTTCCCTACTATCTTCAAAGTACAGGCAGAGTCTGGGAAAGGGTACATACTAGATAGGCCTGGTGGTAGAAAAATGCTGGTTTCCATCTCCTGTATCTGTGCCCCAGCATCAGGTGACATGTTTTCAAATGCTGCTTTCCTGTTATTAGTTCTGTGACCTTGTGCAAGTTATTTAGCTTCCCTTTATCTCCATTTTCTCAAGTAAAAAATTGGATTACTAAGGCTTAAATGGTGTAACACAGGCAATAATTTAAATAAAGAACCTATATAAAACAGAAAGAAGCAACCATTTTTTTAACTATAGGGTTGGGGAAAAAACCTAAGAAAAGAATAAACCTAGAGGTCATTATAGAGAAGCAACATAGATTGACATTATAAACACTTATAACTGGTGATTATGAGATTCAAAATAAACAAAGTCAAGATTGGAGCATTGCAGCCAGCCTGCCAGACAGAGGGTTGTTCACAATACATGAAGAATCTATAGATTGAGGCAAAGATATATGAGCAACAGAAGCAGAGAGAAAAAAATATCAACTGTTCATTGAAGAAGTAAGGCCCATAATTAAACATAGGGAAAATGTGCAATTTCACTATAAAAGGAAACTAAAGTGATACTCTGTCATGTGTATTAGAAGAACAGTTCTTAAAATTTTGAGAATATTAGATGTCCTCAAGGAGGTGAAGGAAAAGATATTTGTTGTCACCTTATTTAGTACAGACTTTTAACAAGGTAATTTAGTAGAATTTGGCAAAATTTGAGAGCACATGGATTTTGATTTACCAAGTACTTATTTGACATTCCATTGTCCAAAAAATATGTGTTCAGAAATGAATAATTATGTTTATGCTCAGAAGTAGAATCTGCAATGACATAAAAATACTTATTGTAAGACCAATTGTTAAAAAAAGGAATATCTCAAAACAATAAAAATATTATGATCCTATGTATTTTTAAATTCCCATAAATATACATTGAATTGGGTCAATTAATGTTAAAATGGAAAATAAAAACTATAATAGCCTAGAAATACTTGAAAATGTTGTAAAAATGGAACATTCTCTATCACACATTTGGCAAGCTCTGTAAAGCTATGGAAATTAAAAAGGTGTTATTAACACATTTATAGACAAATCTAATGTTCTGTGTAGAAATTACATGAATGTATTTACAAAGAAAATGAGTGTATGTGTAGATATATATGTTGTGTGTGTACAAAGAGAATTAAGTAAGCACTTATAGGTTGTAATTATAAATTATGAATTGTTACTAATGATTATCTTCAGGGAGGAGACTGGAAATGGATTTGAAGGACATTTGAAAGGAACTGGAGTTCTTAGTAGTTTAGTTTTATAATAAGCATATATGACTTGTGAAATTAAAACCAAAATATCATGAAAGAAAGTATGACAGTCACCTGCAATATTATTAGGGAACTGAGAGAAAAAAAATGGGTTCTTGGGAAAGTATATGAGCTAAATAATGAACCAGGAGTTTCTATATTCATTGTGCTCAACCCTATGGATTGGTGACACTGCTCCATCTGCATCCACCAATCAGTATATGTGAGTTGGGAGAGAGTACAGGGCCCCACAACTCACTTTCTGTCTCTTTGCAGGAATTATACTGGGAATGTTCAGTGTTATCCTCCTTGGTGGCATCATTAGTCAAGCCCTCGGGTGGCCTTTTGTCTTCTACGTCTTTGGTAAGTCCTGTCTTTCTCCCAGTTCCCAAGTTTTCCTCATCAGCAAGATTCTTCTGAATGCATATAACAGTAGGTATTTTTCTAAAAGAAATGAACCAAAACAGACAAATATTAGAAAGCCAAAATGTTGTGATACGATACAAATAATTGATTAACATCCACCATCACAGAATATGAAGATCCTCCTGTTTGTGATACAGTGCTATCGACAGCCACAATGCATCATCACCACAGTGTCACCAGGCTCCCTGCTGCTTTTGCAGGCAGTAGGAAAGAGTCTTGCAGAGCAGTGGTTTGTAGACCTAGCAAACAGAAATCTAGAGATAAGTGGCTTTTGTCCCATATAAGCATGGTAATAACGGGTCCTGGATAAGATGTAAGTTTCCCAAAGGAAAGCAAAAAGAACGGGTTTTCACTAATCTCCAATTTTGCCCAGGACTTTCCATTTAACTAACCAGAAATCAGGAAACAACAGCCTAGACCACAAATCCCACATTCTGCTTTCAAATCTCTTATCAGCTTGCATTTGTTTGTTTATGCATCTTCCCTCCCTTCTACACATCTTCCCTAGGTACAAAGGTGGAATACGGTTTGTTTAGAGAGTTGTGCAGAGTTCAATGGATTGTGCAAACACTAATCCAGAGAAAATCAAGTGGCTATTTTAGCATCAGAGATGATTTCAATTACCAATATTACCAACTCTCTATAAAAACAGCAATCTCAAATGTATATGTATTTAACAATAAAGCTTTGGGCCAGTTGTTTAGCTCAGTGTTTCCACTGCCTGCCTCACAAATGCAAGGACCTGAATTTGATACCTGGTACCAAAAAAAAAAGGGGGGGGGATTCAAAATACATGAAGCAAAAATGGACAGAACAGCAAGGAGAAATAAATACACAACTAGAGATGAAGACCTCAAAATTCTTCTCTTAATAATTAATAGAATAGATAGATTCAGGGGATGAAGTACACTTCATTCAACAGCATTTCAATAGTCTTCAAGTACACTGGAAATGTTCATCAATCAGAAATCTATGAACCACAAAAAATTTAAATTGAAAATTATAAAAAATATATTCTTTGACTGTAAGGGAATCAAACTAGAAATCAGTAACAGAAGGCTATCTAGAAACACCTCAAATATTTAAAAATTAAGCAACATAGCTTAATGGGTGAAAGAAAATATCATAAGATTAGGGTAGAGATTATTGGCAGTCAGACCAGGGGATCAAACACACATGCGCTCTCTCCTATGTTACGTGCTCTCTCTCTGGTCACTCTGTTTTTACCTTTCTTAGGACAGTGGGTTGCTACTCAAACGCAAGTGAGTGGAGGGGAGTGATTTCCCCACCCTCATTATTCTAACTGCACTATGCAGAGATATCGTAAAATATAGTATGCCTATAAATTTCATCATTTGGATAAAATTAATAAATTAATTGAAGGGACACAAAGTAATAAAATGTACTTAGGAAGGAAGAAATAACCTGCACACCCCATGCATTTTAAGCAATTTGTATTTAGTCTAAAGTTTTCCGATAAAGAAAACCCTAGACCCACATAGTTTCACCGGCAACTTTTACCAAACATGCAATCAAGAAATGATATCAATTCTTCCTTAAAATATAAGAAAATACTTTATGATTCATATTTGACATCAGAATTACCTTGAAACCAAAACCACGTAAGGTTATTACCAAAAAAATGGATACTCTCATGAGTCTAAACAGATACCTGAAAAAAATACCATCAAATCAAACCCATCAATCTTTAGAAAGAATAAAGCATCATAAGTGGGGAATGTATACCTGAAGTGCAAGGAAGTTCAATATTTTAAGTCAATGTAATTCAGGGGGCATAATGAGGCCCGCAGCCAATGTAACATTGTGCTGGGTGTCTACATTCACCTGAACGTAGCAGAAAGCACCACACACACCACCTAGCCTGAAAACCAGGCACAGTGTTTGTTGTGAATGCAATGGTTGTCAAGGCAGTGGACATCAGGCATGGAAATGTCTGTGAGGAGTGAACACCAGGGTATAGCACCAAAGGAGAGCACTCTGGCAAAACCCAGCGGGAACTCTGAGATGAGGAAAGGAAGTGATTGGAGATAGTAGTACAGGTGTAGTTCACAGAACAGGGTGCCTTAGGGGAGACACTGCACAAAGAGATGCCACAGTTATCTGCTGAGCTCCCCTCAAGTACCCAGCCATGTAGTGATCAGGTTCTATGTGTGAACAAACAGGCCAGTGGGGAGAGTGCGGTCATGGGTCAAAGTTAGAGAACACACAGTATGAGCACTCACAGTCAACCAACTTTATTGCTTATTCCAATAAGCAGATTGAAAAACAGTGCAAGGGTCATTGGGTAAAATACTCGAGTGTTTTTCCTCGGTAGTGGGAAATTATTAGCTCTAGAGAGAACCCTGTTATTGATCCTTCTAACAAATGATGATGGCAAGCATCAAAGGATCCAGTTAACACAATTTAATTATATCCCTGAACAAAACTCAAAAGTATTTATAGGAATAAAACAATATCTAGCATCCAGCAAAGTTTGGCATGTCTGGCTCCACTCATAAATTACCAGACATGAAGCATACTACACCATGATGTATCATAATTAAATAGCTAAATACCATTACCAAAGAAATAAGTTTAATGCAACCAAAGCTAAAAGATACGTTATATACAGAGGGAAAAAGATGATGACAATGCAGATTTCCTGGCAGAAGCAATTTGAGCGATAAGGTGGTGGAAATTCTTTAAGGAACAAGAAAAAAAAAAGTCAATCTAAAGTTTCAGACCCAGAGTAAAAAAGCTATTTCAAAAACAAAGGCAAAATAATGATGTTTTCAGACAGAAAAGTTGAAGGAATTTGGAATATAAATTTTCAATAGGACCAAAAATATGCAAGGCAGAGATAAATCTGATCAAAGTTATGAAAAACCAAATTCCCATGCAGATGCAAACATTCAAGGACAGCCAAGCTGCTTTGAACTGTTAGGACTAACTTCCTGATGTCAAGGCATATTGTAAAATGAGAGTCCTTGATTATTAGCATGAAGACAGACAAAAGGCTTCACAGAACAGACTGTAGTCAAATATAGACTCCTACATCTAAGTAAACTAATCTTTGACAAAAGTGCAATTACTGGAGAAGGATAGTCTGTTTAGCAGATGGTGCTCAAAAATCGGGTATCCACACTCAAAAGCATTTTATGAATTTATTCATATTTTACATCATGTATAAAACTAGTTTAACAAAAATCTCAACCTTAATATGAAATCTGAAAGCAGTATCCTACTAGGAGAACACATATGAAACAACTTTTTAATAAGCCAAAAATGTCTTAGATATAACACCAAAAGCCTGTCCCATGAAATAGGAAATGGAGGGCCAGGGCTTTAGCTCAGTGGTTCCATTGTCTGCCTTGCAAGTGCAAGGACCCAAGTTCGATCCCCGGTACCAAAGAAAAACCACAAACAAACGAACAAAAAAACTAGAAATAGGAAATGGATCACATAGATTTCATGAAACTTAAAAAAAAAAAACTTCTCTTCAAAGAGTACAGTTAGGATAATAAAAAGACAAACTGATTCAAGGAGAAAATGCTTGCAAAACACTTATGTAATAAGTAAATTTGTCCAGAATATGTCATTCTCAACACTCAGTAATAAGAACACAAAACCCCCAACTCTAAAAATAGATACAGATATTTCAAGGAAAATACAGAAAAGGAAAAGAGCAAGTAGGGAGGGTGGAGGTCATGGGCCAAGGTCAGAGAACTCAGACTGTGAGTACTTAACAGTGGACCAGGTTTATTCCTTATTCCAATAAAACAGATTGAAAAACTCATAATTCTTAGGTCATTAGATAAAATACTCATAAGAGATACATAACTCAGTATCTTTAATCATTATGGAAATGCAAATAAAAATCACATGAGATACCTCCACACACTTATTAGAATGGCTATTATTAAAAAGATTGATATCAAGTGTTATACCATTCCTAGCATAATGTGATTTACACACATACAAATAAACAAGAAATATGAAGAAATGGGTGCTAGAAAGCTATGATATTCATGTTAATCATTTGAGAAATGGAACAGGGATATAAACAGTGAGAGCTTTTACTAGGACCTACACCAGAATATGTCCAAATAAAAAAAATCATTCAAAAAGCAGAAATGAATTCAGTTACCAATTTGATCCTCTGTTTTCAGGAGGCCTTGGCTGTGTCTACAGCCTTCTCTGGTTTGTTTTGGTGTATGATGACCCTGTCTCTCACCCATGGATAAGCATCTCAGAAAAGGAGTACATCTTATCCACCTTGAACCAACAGGTAGGTATCCATAAGGACTCCAGCCCCCTTCAGAGACCTTGAGTCAGCATCTGTATTCCTAAAGGTAACTAAGAGGGTGTGAGCATCTCTCAGATCTTAATGGTGCTGACCAATAACTTTGCTTTCAGGACAGCTCAAAAAAGCAGTCTCTTCCCATCAAAGCTATGCTCAGATCTCTGCCCATTTGGTCCATTTGTCTGTGCAGTTTCAGCCATCAGTGGTTAATTAATACACTTGTCATATACATACCTACTTACATCAGTTACGTGTACAAGGTTAACATCAGAGATGTGAGTATATTTCCCTCCATTTCTTTCTTTTTTTACTCTGCCTTCACAAATCATACCACCTAGAGGAAGTTACTTTCTTTTACTTAAAATAATCTAAACTTTAACACGTATGCCAGTAGATTTCCTAATGGTGTGATTAAAGAGGTTATCAATTTTCCTATGAAAGAACAACTGTAGAAAGTCAATATGATTATCAGTGACTTGCCAATGAAAGTAATGGCTTTTTCATGTGATTTGCTCCATTTCCCCTCCTTAGAATGGGCTCCTGTCTTCCCTTCCTTTCATTGTTGCCTGGATCATTGGTCTCCTGGGAGGCCATGTGACAGATTTCCTTCTGACCAAGAATTTTAGGCTTGTCACAGTGAGGAAAACTGTCACGATGCTAGGTAAGAACAGGGCCTGAAGTTCACAAGCATTCAACAAAAGAAGTCACTGTTTAATTTGTCTGCCCTCCATTCCCTAGGACAACTTCCTGCTTCAGCATTCTTGGTGGCCCTGCCATACCTCAATTCCAGCTACATTACAACACTCACATTTCTGACAATCTCATGTGGATTAGGCTCCTTCTGTCAATCAGGGATCTATATCAATGCCTTAGATATTGCTCCAAGGTAGGATACTTGTCTCCACTTTGAGTATCATGTTTTCTGAAAAATGTTTAGTTTATACCTTTCTAGGAGCCTCAAGCTTTGAAAAAGAATAAATCATAGACAAGAACCACAGATAGTCCTGTATGTGGTGGGAGGGGTACTGATTTGTGATAATGTCTCTCATTAAGTATACACAGCACAGTTCCATTTTGATATAATTATTTAATGGATTTCAACATAGAACAGGGCTAAAGGGTAGGTACTACCAGGCATTTCTGGATTTGGTCTGGAACATCCCTATCACCCACAGATATTCCAGTTTTCTTCTGGGAGCCACAAGAGGATTTGCACACACATCGTCTGTGCTGGTACCCATCATCAGTGGGTTTCTCCTTAATCAGGTAGAGTTCTCTCTTCCAAAAAGACTCAAGCTGGGGATTTGGCTCAGTGATTCCACTGCCTGCCTCACTAGTGCGAGGGCTGAGTTCTATTGCCAGTACCCACCCCCCCTGAAAAAGAAAGGAAGGAAAAAAAGAAAGAGAGAGACAGAGAGAGAGAGACTCTTAAAAGTGCTCTCCCCAATAAATAAAATAAAATACTCTGCCCAATCCATTTATGAAAGTGATAGCATAAAGACCATAAAGATTAGAAAATAAAATTGAAATATGAGTGATAAGATAATGAACCCAGTAAAGAAAAATAATTTCCTGGTAACCTTAATTCTGGTTATTCTGGAAACAAAGAACTAACTAGTGATGTTCTGGTGATCACTATCTTTGACGCTGAGATCACACAGCCATATAGGTGTCTTAAGACACCTATGTGATGATTCTATATCAGTCTGCTATGTCTTCTGCAGCTCTTTGAAGTTTTCATTCCATAACTACAATAAAGGGAAAGGATAATGTAAGCAAACATTTTAAGTCTCTGTTGTATACTGGCATTATTGTAGCTATTTCATATGCAATAATCTTATTTAAGTATAGATTATTACATCTATTATGAAAATGGAATATAATTATCCTTATTTCCTAATGATTAAACTAAAAATCTGATAAAATAAGTCTTTTTGCTAAGAGGCTGTGTCATCATAATTCTAACTTAGAAATGTCTAGGTCAGAAGCCCATATTATTTTCCACTACACCATTGCAATGTAAGGAGAATTTTTATAACATTCCTAGCATTTATTGTTTATATGGTCAAGATTCATACATGAGACAAGATGTATGGCACTTTGATAATCATGACAAATGAAGTGCTGTAGGCTAATTATAAAGGTGAACAAATGCTTTTCATTACAAAAACTTTAAATGTATTTGGAATTTTGTTCTCCATCTATCAAGCCACTTTCAGGAAATGAATTTCTACACGGAAACTCATTTGTGAACATTGTCATTTTAATAATAATATGAAATTTCATAGAACAAAAGATGAAAGCAGTAATATTTACTTTATTTTGTCTCCAGAACCCTGATCTTGGGTGGAGGAATATATTTTTCTTGTTATTTGCCATTAATATATTGGGACTGATCTTCTACTTCATATTTGGAGAAGCAGATGTCCAAGACTGGGCCAAAGAAAGAAAACTCACTCATTTATGAAGGTAGAGAAAAACTCTTTAATTTAAAGTTATAACCACAATGCCAGGCATGGTGGTGCACTCCTGTAATCCCAGCACTCAGGAGACTGAGGCAGGAGGATCACTGTGAGTTCGAGACCAGCCTTGGTTACATAGTGAGTTCCAAGTCAATCTCAACTACATAGTGAGACCCTGTCTCAAAAATAAAAAAGAAAGAAAGTTATAGCCACAGAAATACAACTTAAAGTTTTACATTCCATGTTATTTTCTTTTCGTAGTTGTCCCACTTTGGCTGGAAAAGTCATTATCCATGTTTCATAACTGGGAAAAGTTCAGTGATGAAAATACAACAGAATGAATTGTATTTGCTATGGCTTTTATAAAAAAAATGAGATCATTTTTTTCTTGTACTAAGACTTCTGGTGAGGAAAATACAAAATGAATAAAAATTCAAATAAAACGATAACTAAGAACAAAGTTGTCCTCTTTGGATTAAAAAGAGAGATTGTATGGAAATCATTGTGTTAATTTCTATTTCTGTATGTGGATAAAGGAACACTTCTCCACTGTTGCTGGGAGTGTAGGCTGGTGCCACCACTGTGGAAATCAGTATGGAGACACCTCAAAGAGCTGGGATTAGAGGTCCCATTGGACCCAGCTATTCCCCTGCTGGGTATCTTCCCAAAAGAATTAAAAGAATCACAACACAGTGCTATATGTGCACCCATGTTTATAGTGGCACAGTTTGTAATAGCTAAAACTTGGAAACAGACAAATTGGTCATCAACTGGAGACTGGATAAAGAAGACGTGTTTTTTTTTTAAATAAATGAAGTACTATTCAGCCATAAAGAATGATAAACTAGTAGGCTGGGCATGGTGGTGCATGCCTGTAATCCCAGCACTCTGGAGGCAGGGGCAGGAGGATCCCTCTGAGTTCCAGACCAGCCTGGACTACATAGTGAGTTCCAGGTCAGTCTCAATTACATCATGAGACACTGTCTCAAAAAAAAATTAAAAAAAAAAACTGGAGACATTTATAGCTAAATAGATGCATACTAAGGCCATACCCTTAAGTGAAATAAATAGGACACCCATGTGTAAATACTGAATAATTTCTCTGGTGTGAGAAACTGCAAGTGTAAATAAGGATTAAAATGTATAATAGATAATGCAAAATAAAAAGAAAAGGCCCAAAGGGAAAGGACACATGGAAGGGGTAGAGGAAAGGAAATAAGGAAAATGAACAAATATGAGAAAATTAAAAAACAGAAACAAAGTCTTTGTAAATAAGGAGGGATGAAAGGGTAGAAGGAAGGGCAGGGGAATGGGGAAAAAATAAGAACCAAGATATATCATATACAGGTACTAATTCCCAAAGATGAATGTCATCATATCTTATACCTACAATGTACCAATAAACAACAAATTTTTAAAATTTTTCCATATCTGGACACAAGAAACAATGTTCTGGTTGGCAGTGATTTTTCCTAATTGATTCATATCACATAATTAATATTAATTAGATTGCTATTGAATAAATTGAATATTGATTTCTTTTTATTGGGCTGAGTGTTGTCAGGTGCTCCTCTCTGTGTGGGCACCACTACTCATCACCTTGCCCAGACCCCAGAAGCTGAGCTGCATGGATCGCACTCCACACTTCCCTATCCATTGTCTTCCCCTGCATGTGCGCTGGAGACAGGAAAGCAAAGACAAAATGTATTTAGCTGTGAGGCTCACTGCAGTTCATGGCCCAGCCCTCACATACTCTAGAAGCATTTTCCCTTGTCTGTTAGGACTTTTTTCTTTTGCTAGCTCTGATGTTCTCCAGAATTCCTTGTCATTTTCCTATCACATGCCTGATCCTGTGTAAAGCTAAATGGTCACTTGCTCAGTAGTCTGTCTATTCAGCAAAGGTGGGAAATAAGTTAGGTCAGGAGGAGCTAGGAAAAGGAAGAGAGATGAAGAATGTCTATACGGTAATATGGGAAGATTGTGGCATTTGGGTAAATGGATGTCCAAGAGATAAGGATTCAAGGAGTCCTTGGTCTCTGACTTAACAAATCAGATACTAACTAAAAAGAGAACACCGGATGTTGAGTCCTTTCAGGGAAAAGATAATCTGACTTTAGGACATATTATGCTATGGTTACAGGATAATCAAGTGGACACAGGTATTAGCTTTCTGCTGTGACAAACTGTGACAAAATGTTTGGCTTAAACAACAATTTCTTGCCTCAAAGCTGTAGAAACCAAAGTGTTGGCAGGTATGGTTCCCTTTAAGGTCCAGATGAAGAATCAGTTCTATGTCTCCAGTGACCCTAGATTTAATCAATGCCTTCTCTCAGCGTCCTCATGTCATCTTCCTGTTGTATTGTCTGTCTTGGTGTCCAAATTTCCCCTTTTCCTAAGATCACTAGTCATGCCGGATTATGGCCCACTGTGATATTTTCATCAGCTTGACCACTTGCAAAGATCATGTATCCAAGTGAATTCACACTCATGTATGCTGGGGCTAGGTGGTGAGGGGGACACAATCCATAAATGCATACTTAATAAAGGATCATATTATGAATCTGAAACTTGCAGAGAGAAACTAGACTGGCTTCAAAATATAGAGGGGAGAAAAAGAAATTTGGTTCTAAAGACCTGGGTATGGGCTGGGTTTATCCACAACAGCATATGAATGGAAAAGCACCAAGCCAAGACAGGGGCCAAGGAAACTCAGGAACATGACTTGTTAAGACAACCAATCAGTAATAACAGCGTGTATAATGAAGTTCAGTTAAATGTCAGGAAAGGAACCAACTTCCCAGTTGTGGAGCACAGTTGAAAGGATCCATAATGCTTGTCTCAGCTGCTAGGTTTTTATTATTAAATATATCATTAAAATGTTTACTGTGAAAATAAAGAGTGATTTAAAATTAAATCAACTGACTGAAATGATTCTACCTTTGGCTGTAAACATTTTGTAAAAAGATGTGGGCTACACAATGAGATCTATAGTTCAAGACAGCAATTATACTTTCTACTACAACCAAGTTTTTTCAATGACAACTGTTGTCTTCTCTGAAATCCAACACATACACACAAAGATGTCTCCCCACATTATTTCGTAACTACTGTCTTTCTGATATTAAGCGAAACATTTCTGACAACTAAGTAAAAGTGATAAGAATCAGTACGTGAGAGGTGTTTGAGAGAGGGAAGAGGTAGAGTTGGATTATGATGTTGATTTGTCCTACTGAAGGAAGATGAAAAGTTTGCGTGTTTATATTACAATTCATTCAGGGTAGCAAGCCCACATGGCAGCATGGTGATGGTTAATGCAGTCCATGTGACAGCAATCACTTGCTGAGCTGCCAGCATTAAAAGCCACTTTTTGCTCCTATCTTTGTGTTAAGAGTAGTCTGTTCGGTGTCCTCACAGTTTCCTGCTTCACACCCATGTCCCCTATGTACCCTTTACCATTTTTCTGTAGTCCAATTTCCTAAAAACCTAGCATCTTTTTTTACAGGACTCTTCTTCTTAGGGTCTGTTTCTAAAGAGTCTGATGTAAATTGGTGGTTTCTACATGAGACTCTAAGACCAGGAGTTCTGTGCAAAAGATTTGTAGGAAAAATGGGCAGAGATAAGAATAAGTAGAATCTGGATGGGATATCAAATCAGATCCTGTTAAATTCTTAGGAACTTTAGAAGACAGTGTGGGCCTTGGGAGATAGTGTGGGCCTTGCCTAAGAGATGTCCCAAACAGGAAAGAGCAAGGGATCTGGGGCATTTATATCTCTGTAATAGTGAACTGCTGACAAAGAGCTGCTACCAGGTGGTCACAGCTTTTCAGGCACATCCAAAGTGAGAGGCAACACAGGAACCTTCAGTATGAAGACAACCTGACAATAAGAGAAATAGGTGTCAGGTATCCCTCCTGCCTCAGCCTTTCTTAGTCAGCTTTTATCCTCGTCTTCCTTAATATATGACAACGCACTGCTTCTGATCAGGCCACAGAATGGGGGAAAATAGCTCTGGGTCCTGGACCTCTTCTGTCCAGAGCTGCAGATATTAGCAGCAGCAGGGTCTACCAGCCAGTGTTCCTATCCAGGTGACAGGAACCAAATGAGAAAGGGACAGACTGGCCCCTGGAGATGAGGAACTCCTTTTCCATGTTCCTTTTATCCAAGCCCCAGGGGACCAACATCTGGGGTCTTTGATAGTTGAGACCTTGCAAACTTTCATAACACCCCAGGAAGGAAGACTGGGGAATTGAGAGTCGAGAAGGGAAGGGCCCTGCACAAATAGGTCCCTGGTGGAAGACAAGCATGGTGGTAAGGAACAGCAGCAGGAGCAAAGGGAGAAACTTAGGGAAATGCAGCAAGTGAGCTGGGGAGGGGGACATCACACCCCTAAACCCAGTGTCTTCATCCTTGGCAGAGAAAGAATTGTAGTCTGTCTGGGGAAGGCAGCAATTTATTTTAGTAATAATATTAGATTTTATTTCTATGTTAGATAAGTATGTTATAATAAAGCAGAAAAAGTATGTTGATTGGGAACAAAACTGTTTAACACAAGAAAAGTACATAAGAATATAAAAAATGACCTTCTACCCAGTGCCACAGAGGAGCCCAGCCATGCAGACACCAATACAGTGGTGTTCATGAAAGAAGGCCTCTCTGAGGCTCCTAGATGAAAATTGAAGTCCACTGGAAAAGTGAAGAAAATTAGGTTCTGATGTGAGATGCTTCACCACCATAGTTGGTAAGTCAGTGGTACAAACACCTCACATCAGAACCTGGTCTGACTTCAGGGGAAAGACAGCTGGAGCCTGCAGTAGAAACTTGCGGAGTTCAACCCAGCAGCAGTACAGAGATCTCAACTTAGGTCTTGCAGCCAAAAATCAGCCTGAACCTCAAGGGACAGGTGCTGGCTTGCTGAGACTAATTAGCTTAGACCTGCTCACTCCTGCCCATGCTGTCTAATTGTGTCAACAGAGGCATAACCTGAAGAAGGCCCTCTATTTCTATTTGTATTTTTTATTTTCAAAGTAATATTTTCACTTATCTTTAATAGTTTAAAATATTTTTATTCTTTTCTTTTCTCAATTTTTTCCTTTTTTGATCTGCTTTTTCTTTTATTCTCCCCCCTCTCTCCCACCTTCAACTCCATTACTCATCCTTTTTTGTTTCTGTTCTTATCCTATTTGAATTTATTTTCTTTCTTTTTCCTTCATTCAATTGCCATTAGTTTTAAATGAAAGTTATTACAGTCTCTAGCCTCCCTATTGCTATTAGTTTGTTCTGTTCTTGGGAATATTTTGTGCTGTCTTCTCCTCTTCTCTTCAACAGCTCCCTAGAGTTTGTCTGATCTTGCTATGTCCTCTGACCTCACTTCTAACTTTTCTTTATCCTAAATATCCCTCCCTCCCCAACCCCTTCTAAATCCCCATCCTGAAGAGTAGAGTTGCTATATTGAAGAGTTTATTCACTATAAACATATTTTTGGGCCAGTCCTCGACTTTTATTTCATCCTCATGGCTAAAGGTGATAGATTAATAACTACCACAAATTGTCATTTTCTAAGCTGTGATTGATGCTATTGTGTTGCTGACTGTACGACTTGGGTTAAGGTGTTGTATAATGAAAATAGATATCCAGGAGATTAAAAACTCAATAGAAAGCATTCACAGCAGGATGAACAATTGTGAAGATAGAATTTCAGATATAGAAGAAAGGATTGTGGTCAGCGACCAAGAGGGATCTCTTAAAAAGTAAGGGACCGTGAGAAATCAATCCAACAACTCCTGGATGATGCAAAGAAGAATAATATAAGACTGGTAGGAATCATGAAGTAGCTAGCTTATTTGCAGACAGAATAGATTTCAAACTAAAACTAATTAAGAGAGACAAAAAAGGCATACATCCTTGTAAAGGGAACAATCCAAGAGGAAGAGATGACAATCATAAATATATATGCACCAAATACTAATGCCTCTAACTATACAAAAAATATTAATAGATATGAAAAGTGAAATAAGCACAAATACAATTGTAGTGGGGGACTTCAATACTACACTGACACAAATAGACAGATCATCTAGACAAAAAATCAGCAATGAAATAACAGAACTGAACCAAGTCTTAGAACAACCAGACTTAGTATATGTCTACAGAATTTTCCACCCCACAAAATCAGAATATACATTATTTTCTGCTGCACACAGGTCATTCTCCAAAATAGACCACATACTAGCTCATACAACATGCTTAAGTAAATGCAAAGGAATTGAAGTAATCCCCTGTATATTATCAGACCACAGTGCAATTAAATTGGAGATCTATAGCCTAAGAAATTGCAAGAACTTCACAAACACATGGAAATTAAATAATACCCTGCTGAACAACCATTGGGTCACAGAGGAAATTAAAGAAGAAATTAGATAGTTTCTATAATTAAATTATAATGCCAATACAACATACAGGAATCTATGGGACACAATGAAATCAGTTGTGTGAGAGAAATTCATAGCAGTAAATGTCCATACTAGGAAAACAGAGTGAGCTGAAATAAACAACCTAATGCTTAACTTTAAGCTCCTAGGAAAAGAAGAGCAAGACAAACTGCAAGCTCATACAAGGAGGAATTTATAAAGATCGGAGCAGAAATTAATGCAATGGAGACTAAGAGAATGATACAAAAAAAATCAATGAATCAAAGAGTTGGTTTTTTGAAAGAAAAAATAAAATTGATAAACCCTTAACCAACCTTATCAAAAAAAAAAGAAAGAAAAGCCTCAAATTCATGGGATTAGGAATGAAAAAGGTGAAGTCACAACAGATCCACCAGAAATTCAAATTATCGTCAATACCTACTTTGAAAACCTATACTCTAATAAAATGGAAAATACAGAAGAAATTGACAGATTCCTAGACACATATGAACTTCCAAAGTAGAACAAAGAAGATATAAAAAGTCTAAGCACACCAGTTACATTCAGTGAAATTGAAAATGTAATTAAAACATAACCAAAAAAAAAAAAAAAAAGCCCAGGTCCTGATGAATTCACTGCTGAATTCTGCAAGACATTTAGAGAAAAAAATGTCACCACTACAATTTAAACTCTTCAATAAAGTTGAAAGGGAAGCAATACTTCCAAATTCATTCCTGGAAGCAAGTATTACTTTGATTCTAAAACCAGGGAAAGACCCAACCAAAAAAGAGAACTACAGGCCAATCTCCCTAATGAACAC
The DNA here is from genome assembly GCF_012274545.1 of Fukomys damarensis. Taxonomy (NCBI): domain Eukaryota; kingdom Metazoa; phylum Chordata; class Mammalia; order Rodentia; family Bathyergidae; genus Fukomys; species Fukomys damarensis. The sequence goes on from NW_022900922.1 coordinate 17,260,122, forward strand.
GGATGCAAAAATCCTCAATAAGATACTGGCAAATAGAATACAGAAGGTCATCAAGAACATTATACACCCTGACCAAGTTGTATTAATTTCAGGGAATGCAAGGATGATTCAAAATATGTAAATCAATAAATGTAATACACTATATTAACAGAGTCAAGGACAAAAACCATATGATCATCTCAATAGGTGCAGAAAAAGCATTCAACAAAATTTAACACCCATTCATGATAAAAACCCTACAGAAAATTAAGGTAAAGGCTCTCTATGAAAAACCAACAGCCAAATCATTCTAAATGGTCAAAAACTAAAAACATATATTCTAAAATCAGGAACAAGACATGGATGTTCACTGTCACCATTTCTGTTCAATATAGTTCTAGAAACATTAGCCACAGCAATTAGACAAGAGAAAGAAATGAAAGTAAAGGAAGAACTTAAACTGTCACTATTTGTTGATGATATGATATTCTACATAGAAGAACCAAAAAACTCTGCTAACAGACTGCTAGACTTAATCGACAGATTCAGTAGAGTAGCAGGGTACAAAGTCAGCACTCAAAAATCAATAGCCTTCTTGCACACAAATAACAGACTCATTGAGAGAGAAATTAAGGAAAACAATTCCTTTCACAACAACCTCCTAAAAATGAAATATCTAGGAATCAATCTAATGAATGAGACAAAAGACCTCTCCACTGAAAATTACAGCACCCTGAAAAAAAGAGACAGAGGAGGATAAAAGAAAATGGAAAGACATCCCTTGATCCTGGGTAGGAAGAATCAACATAGTGAAAATGGCCATGCTGCCAAAGCTGCTATACAGATTCAATGCAATCTTGACCAAAATCCCAACAGTATATTTCACAGAACTTGAAAAAACAATCCAAAAATTCATTAGGAACCAAAAGAGACCTAGAATAGCAGAATCCATTCTAGGCAACAGAGACATGGCAGAGGGATATCACAAGTCCCAACTTGAAACTATACTACAAAGCCACCATGATAAAAATAGCATGGTACTGACAAAGAAACAGCCCTGAGGATCAATGGAATAGATTAGAAGATGCAGAAACAACACCTGACATACTCAGCTACCTCATCCTTGACAAAGGAGCCAACTGTACTCAATCGGGGATAGATAGTCTCTTTAATAAATGGTGTTGGAAAAACTGGCGTTCAACTTGCCAAAGATTAAAACTAGATCCCCATCTTTCACTGTGTACTAAACTAAAATCCAAATGGATTAATGATCTAAATATCAAAACAGAAACACTAAACTTACTGGAAAAGTAAATTAGGTAGAACTCTCAAAGCTATTGGCATGGGCGAAGACTTTATGAACAAATCCTCAGCATTATGAGAACTTGCATGAAGAATAAATGACTGGGATCTTATTGTATTAAAAAGTCTTTGCACTGCAAAAGAAATCACCAATAGAGCTAAGAGACAACCCACAATGTGGGAAAAAATTTTTACCCGATACTCCTCAGACAAAGGTCTACTATCTAGAATATATAAAGAACTCAGAGAAATCAGACCCCCCAAATACAAAGACCTGATACAAAAATGGGCATCTGAAATAAACAGACATTTCTCAGACAAAGAAATAAAAGCAGCAAGTAAATACATGAAAAAATGTTCCACATCACTGGTCATTTGAGAGATGCACATAAAAACAACATTGAGATTCTCCCTTACCCCAGAAAGAATGGCTATTATCAACAAAATCAACCAATAACAAATTTTGGCTGGTCTGTGGGGAGAAAGGAACCCTTCTCCATTGTTGGTGGGAGTGCAGGCTGGTGCAACCACTGTGGAAATCAATATGGAGATACCTCAAAGTACTAGGATTAGAGGTTCCACTTGACCCAGCCATCCCTTGCTGGGTATCTTTCCAAAAGAATTAAAAGAATCATATCACAGTGATATATGTACTCCCATGTTTATAGCAACACAGTTCGTAATAGCTAAAACTTGGAAACAAACCAAATGCCCATCAACTGGAGACTGGATAAAGAAGATGTGGTTTTTCTATAAAACAGAGTGCTACTCAGCCATAAAGAATGAGAAACTAGAAACATTTATAGAGAAATGGATGCACATTGAGGCTATACTCTTAAGTGAAATAAATAGGACACATGAGTAAAACTGAATAGTTTCTCTGGTGGGAAAAACTAAAAGTGTAAATAAAGTTCAAATGGCATAATTGGAAGCATGACATAGGAAGAAAATGGCTGAAGGAGAAGTTGGAAGGGGAGGTTAAAGGAAATAAGGGGAAAGAAAAAATGTGAAAAAATGGAAACAAAGTCTTTTTAAATAGGGAAGGGTGAAGGGGGTGAAGGAGGGCAAGGGTGTGGGGGAAAAAACAAGAACCAAGACATAACATGTAAAGGTACAAGATCCCAATGATAAATGTAATTGTATTGTTTGGTTTAAATGTACCAATATACTTAATGGGGAAAAAAGAATATAAAAGTGAAGAAACTGTTGAAATTACCCTACTCTTAAATTTAAATTGGAAATAGAAAAAAAATTTTATCTTATTTTCCTAAAAATTACCTTTTCTCCTAATTCTTCCACTGCAAAGGTCTAGAAGCAGATACAGAATCACTGTGCACTCAGACTCCAAAGTGTCATCTCTGAGCATTATTTCCCGTAAAAATTCCCAGTTTGAAAACAGAAAATGTATGAGGAGCCTGGAAAATGTCTTTGTGTTAGAAAACAAGGAAGTCATCCAAGACCAAGAGTTGTATAAGGACATGCAGTTGAAGGAATTCCTCTCAAGACAGAGAAGTACCTGACGCATTTTTCTCTGCCCCAGTTGGGGTAGGAGCAAGGTGTGTGGCCAGCACACCCCTCCTCCTTGCTCCCCTCTACTCCCCCTTGCTTGCCGTGGACTGGAACAGTTCGCTTTAGTGTCCTCCCTAGCTATCAAACCACCATTTTCCACTCCAACATGAGTGCAGCTAGGCTATGTGGTGCCCTTTCCCCACTCCTGCACTGCATTCTGTACAGTTGCGTTTTTGAGAACAAAGAGAGCACTCAGGAGTAGCTAAGATTAGGAAGGGAGGGATCTGGTTGGTATCCTTATTTGCAGAGCCAATATTCCCAGTAAGCCTTCCAGAAGATTCCCTGATTTCAGTCCTCACTCTTGTTCCCACAAGCCTGCAAATTATGACTAAGTAGCCCTACCCAGGCACTTCTCTGAGGTTAGTCTAGGAGGGCTCCCTCCCCGGTATCAGGCCGCCTGTGCTATAGCACAGGCCATGTTATAATAAAGACTCACTTTGGTGTTCCTAGAAACCTGTTCATGAGTTATTTCTTGGGTAGTGTGTACTGTAAAAGTCCTGTAAATCTATCCAGGATTTTTATCCCTAGACTTAGTGCCTGACAGAGTGAATATACAGTGTCCAGCACAAGCTGGCAGAAGACGGTGACGGCTGGCAGTGACAGTGACTATCAGCTGGCCCTGTCAAACGTTGTCACCTGGTGACATCAGGACTGCTAGCAGAGCTGCCCTTGGCCAATTCATGATTCCCACCTGAATTGAGCTAAAGAATCCTAGGCTGATTGGCAATACTCGGGACAAAGAAGGGGCTCTTTGAACATTAAAAATAATTGCTGTGCTATATAAAAATAGATCAAATAATAACTACAACATCATAATCAGACTTGGTCATTTTTGCCAAGGGACTCTGTCAGTATTCTAAAATTTTCTAATAGTCTTTCTATTAAATCTGTATTTGTAAGTTGCCAAACATGTAATATGGTATAATTTTCTTTCTTTCTTTCTCTCTTTTTTGGTTTCTTTCCACAAAAATTTTCAGCTCACAAATGAAGTTATGGTGGAATTAGAATTTTGTAATGAAATAACAGATCTTAGAAACATTCGCTAACAGCAGCTAAAAGCCAGAGGTAAAGGGTTGCTCAAAATTTTAACTAATGAGTCATGGTGCAAATATTGCACCCAGTAACTCATCTAACCATGGCTACAAGTGAGATGCCTGCTGTTCTGTGTCTCTTGTCAGGAAGCAATTAGGAAGTGCCCAGTACCCCTATGAAGTGCTCCTGCTGAATCTATCTGAGCCTTTCTATAGACTTCAGTGTTTATAGAGTGTAAAGGAATAATGTAATATATTAAATGTCACTAAAATAAAACAATTTGCCAAACCGGTAATGAGAAACTGTCTGCAAATGACTTTGTTCTGTTATTGTTGTTGTTGCTGCTTTTACATAACAGCGAATATAAAATGGGGGAGAAAGGATTGTTACACAATAAAAGAGAAATAAGCACCTAAATAATTAGTGTGCAGACCCTCTTTGTATCATTATTTGAATGAAGTGTAAAGGAGACAGCTTTGAAGCTGCTAGGAAAATTGTCATAATGGTTGGATATTAAATATGTTAAGGGATTATTTTTACTGTTATTATTGTTACTTACCAGATGTATTAATGCTATGCCAGTGATATTTTTAAAAGTTCTTATGAATTAGTTGTCCATGATGATTTTTTTTTAGGAGAAATGACTCAGAGTCGCTTTAAAATAATGCAAGAAACAACCATAAGATTTGAAAACTCAATGATCAAAAGTTGGTTATATTAGACTGTTCTATTTTTTAGTATGCTTTACCTCCAACTTTTTATTAAAAGCACTAAATTCAAAATCTTAATAAGTAAAACAAAGAATCCAGGAGAAGAATCCTTGAAAAGCAGTTTCAGTCTTGCAGAGCAAACGGAATACGTAATCTGCACCCATAACCTGACTCCAACACCGGAAAGAGTGCTGTTTTTTCCAAAGTGGACATTGAGCAGCTGCTGACTAGGCTTTCAATCATTAAAAGGGTCCTTTTCCGGAAATTGACAGTTATGAAAATTTCTATGCAAATATTTTTGTAAATATTTGTACTATTTTAATAAAATGTAATGCATTGACACAGACATTGATTCCTCTATTAAATTAGACTAGTAGTATATGTATTCAAAAAACATTTAACTATTTAAGTTTATGCTTCTGTGCTTTGTGTTTTCTTCTGATGAGTCTACTTGGCTTTTCTCCTGATACTATACTCATTTCTCTGGTTTGACCCTACCTCAGTAAGTAATTACATTTTTCTCAATGTAATTTGTCTCTGCCAAGTGAATATATGAGTTTTTCAACCAGAATATTCTTATAAATTTGGAAAATATGCCAATTTCACTTTTTTTCCTTTCCTCATTGAGTTTATTGGTACATTTTAGGTATACAGTACAGTTACATTCATTATTGGGATCTTGTACCTTTACATGACAGGTCTTGGTTCTCATGTTTTTCCCCTTGTCCCTGCCCTCCCTTCACCCCCTCCTTCCAATATGTCAATTTCTTTTAGAGGAAATAGCTTTGTTGTTATTGAAGGAATTTTCTTCCAAGCATAGCCCAAGATATTTATGATGGGTCTCTTTCACATAGACATGAGCTAATGTACTTTGCAGAATGGCTTATAGTTCTGGGATATTTTATTTGGAATTACATTTTAAAGTGAGTGGGATTATTATTATATTAGTCACACATCTTTTTATATACTATTTTCTCAAACACTTTAGTACAATAAAATTTTAATTTACTATCTAGGGTTCTGTCTGGCCCTCCCTGAAGATAAGGTATTTGTACCTCCGCTGAGTTAATAATTGAGATTCCTCTGTTATTCCCCAGTCCCAGGCTTCTGTTCCTTTCGCTATGGAATGTCCATACTCCTGCACATCTCCAACGGGACGGTGATAGCACAGCGTGTGTGCCTGAACCTCACAGTGGTGGTGATGGTGAATGGCACACAGACTCTGCCCAATGTCTCTTCAGGGGAGAATCCTGTCAATACAACGGTATGTCAAAACATAACCCACAGCCATGACTTCAAAAATCCCACCATGCTAACTAATTGGTGTAGAGCTTAATATTCCTGGCAGGATAATAATAATTAGAAAAATGTTACTGTCAGACTGGTGAGTTCTTTTCTTAACCCAGAGAGAATTACAAGGCACAAGGTCAACAGAGGATTGAGCAAAAGCTGCTTTTATTGTAAAGTGACAGCAAAAAGCTGTGGGTTATTGAACCTGAGAGGGAACCCAAATGGGTTGTCAAAGTGACTCTGTATCTAAGGATTTTTACATACAAAAAAATGACAGTATCTCAGTCAAACTGAGATCAAGCTATGGGGTTACAAGCAGGAAAGTTTAACTTAGAATTATGCCTAAAGCAACTTGGGATATGCATCATTAATTGCAACTTCTATAAAATTAGCAGAACAAACACATTCTTTATAGAGGTATGGCTACCTTATTTCTAGACAAGAAAATCTCACCAATCCAATGAGGCCTCTGTTGTCTCTGGAGCCCTGGCTGAGTCACCCTGACTCCCTCTCTGCCTTGACTCTTCCCTAGCTTCCCAAATGCTGGGATTACAGGAGTGCCCCACCACACCCGGCAACAAGTATAGTTTAATAATAAGTACATATTTTAGAGGCAGACTTTTGGGCTTTAGTATCAACATGGCTGTTTATCTTCAGCAAATGACTTACCTCCTCTGTACTCAGTTCCTCATCTGTAAAATAGGGGCAACAAGGGAATGCTTTCCTCATGCAGTTGTTAAAAGTATTAAATAAAGTATTGCTAATGTATGACAAATACTTTGAGTACTGCTTGACAGAAGACACTATTGGAGTTAGTTATCCCACCATGCTTGTGCCTACGCACATTCACATACGATTAACCTCATTAAGATCCATTATGTTTTAATCTCCTCATCACCACTAAAATGTAAAGGGGTTATATTAAAACTTCATTTAAAAGAAGTTTTGAATGAAGTTTTAAAGGAATATATACTAAATGAGGATATGTTTTAAGATTTATGGGACCACATTCAATTTATTTCATAATCATTGGTGACCAAATATGAAAAGGATAGGGCAGGGACAAGGGAAAAAATGAGAACCAAGACCTGTCATGTAAAGGTACAAGGTCCCAGTGATGTATGTAAGTGTACTGTATACCTAAAATGTACCAATAAACTCAATGAGGAAAAAAAAGAAAAGGATAAATTACAGTATATTCAAATAAACCATAAAAATGAGTACATTACATGATGGCTATCTGTGCCATCATGACTGAATCCTGTGCATAGAATGTTGAGAGACAGAAGCCAATACCAGAGGAAAATTATATCCAATACAACTCCATTCATATAAACTATAAACAGCCAAATCAAGTGTTGCTGGTGGAAGCAACACAGATAGGTCTTTAAGAGGCTGCACAAAAATATTACAGTGGAGGTCATGTGCATCTGAAAAATGCATCTATTACTAGTGTGTACTGAAATGTGGAAAAATTCAAAATACTGCAAATTTGCATGTATTATGTTCATATAATAAAGCATATGACTTTTACTTATTTTCAGTTGCAATCTAGAAACTATCAAAAATTATAAAGAATGCAAATTTTTTCCTTTCAAATACTGGAAATATGGATATTGCTAAAAAATACAACAAAAAATGCCCTTAATGAAAATTCTCAGTAATTGGTTTTGCAAGACATTTCAACAGTCATCACAACAATATTGCTATGCTCGAGACATAGATACTTTTAATAACACTTGCAAAAATGTTTCCATAAGCAACTCATTTTTGATGCATTGCACCTAACACAGCTTTTTTTTTCTTGTCAAAGAGCCATATCTATGTCATCATTAGAATTTTCTTCAATTTGTGGTCAAAATAGAGGTTTCAAGCATGGAAGCCTTGGTGCACCTGTAGCTTTCTGAGCACCTTTTTATTTATTCAGACATTGTGCTACAAGATGTCTAATAAATATTCTGGGCCCTATTTTCAAATTGTTCTTTAATATGAACTGTGTTTTTTTTTTCCTTTTGGGTTATATGAGATACAATTGTGCAATCTGTACCAAAAACAAATATAACACTGACTTCAAAGATTGTGAGAAAACAAAAAACAACCTAACTTCAGAGCTCACAATATATCTCAGATACAATTTTACTATCCCTTAACAAAAAACTAGTGGTTAACTGCTACGGTTTAACATTAGTCAAGCACAAACACACAATTACTCATTACCTGGAACCTATGAACTGGAATATGTAAGAATATTTAAGAGTCTTCTTTTATCTCTCAGGTCAGCCATGACCTCCAAAAACCACAATATAAAGAAAAGAGGAAGCTGGGCATGTGTCACAACTGTCCCCAGCAATCTGAGAGGCTGAAGCAGAAGGATCATGAGTTCGAGCCCAGCATGCACAACTTAGCAATTTAGTGATACTCCATCTAAAACAAAAAATAAAGGATGAGGATGTAGCTCAGTGTGAAGGTCCTGGGTTCAATCCCTAATATTACTAGATAGATAGATAGATAGATAGATAGATAGATAGACTACTTTTGTAGAGGTGAAAAACGCAATGAGGTCTTCTTTAGGATTCCTTTTTAAAGTGTTACATACTTTCTATCTACTGTCATTTGGACACTTTTTTCATGACTTTGATGTAATTAGATTATTCAAATTTTCTACTTCTCAAGTAATTAATATTTTTCTGCATCAGAAAAGTCATCTTAAATTTCAACTATATTACTATACCTTTAATATCTTTTTGTTATTATTACCATCATTATTACTGCTGTACAGGATCACCAAAGGGAGTTTTAATTTAACAGGGACTGTACTGTAACATAAGGAGATAAGTACACAGGAGCTTGCTGACCTAGACCAAAACCCGAGAGGTGGCTGGGGAATGCTGCTTATACAACAGCTGCAGTCCTGTGTCAGTGAGAAAACAAAACAAAACAAAAAAAGCACTTCTAAATTTGTTTTTACACTCTTTTAAAATTTTTTGTGATTTCTCTTTCTTGATAAGACTTCATTAAATGTATCTATCCCTTTTATTTCTCAAAAATCTTGCCTTTAATTTTATGAAGTCTACTTCCCTTGAATTTCACTACTATCTGCTTTAGACCTTTTTATTATGTTTAAATTGTTCATTCTCACCTTGATTCTGTAATCAATGCCCAGTTCATTTACTGTCAGTTTTTCTTAAATATTAAAAACATTTACAAATGTGAGTTTTCCCTAAACATCTTAGTAATGCATTGGTTAGTACACAGAGATGAACTGGTGTAACACAGAGACTACAAAATAAAAGTGTGAAGCACAACAGAAGTTTGTTTCTCTCCCAGGTAACATGCTAAGGTAAAGGGGAGATTTTGCTCTTTTCGGTATGAGGTTCATGTCTAAATTAGACACTGACTCCACTCTCCCAAAGGTTCTCCTTTGTTCATGTCTGATGAAAATAACCCCTTTTTATCTGTTAGTCTCTTGGCTTTTCTCCTTTTCTAGCTCTCTTCCTGATGAAGTTGGCTTGAGCCTTAAGGATTGGCCAATCATTTTGGTCACTCAAATAGACTTCTCATTGCCCAGCCTAAGTATTGAGTGCAATTCTTGGACTTGCAGTTCTTGGACCATGGGTCTAGTCCTGGGAGGGACTTTATTCAGTTTTTTATTAATCTGAAACCAGTTCTTATTGCCAATATATATCACCTTCCAAATTTCTCAGTGGTATTGTTTTCTTTATTCTTTTAGCTTTCATTCTGACTGCGGTATCATTTTCTTTATATTTTATAGTCTTTACTCTTTTTAAAATTAATTTTGTTGGCACAAAGTCTTTATTCTTAATTCTTAATGTCAACCCTTCTGACTCCGTAGTGCAACTAGAAAGTTGCTTATATTAATATATATTTTCTGTCATTTTGATAGAATTTGAGAAGTAGGAATGATGATTCATGAAGTCAGCAGTTATCTCTCTTAAACCTCATTTGATTACATTGGCTTTTCCTGAAGCATTGTCATACTGTACACCTGCATATTCCTTTTTATTACAGGTATTGTGGATTTATTAAAGGAGTTACATCTTTATTTGGAATGATAGGAGGCTTACTTTCTTCAAATATAGCTGGACAAATCCTTAGTGAGGTAAGGAGCAGACAGGCGTGTATATGTTCCCATTACTAATTGTACAGAGTAATATGTGCAAACTTGTAGAGGAGATGCCAGCAGGAAGTGAATATGAGTTTTTGTGTCATATGAAAATAAATTTGGTCAAATCAGGCATCCCTCCAAATCTATGCATAATTCAATTTCTTTGTCTTTTCTGAATATCAGTTAGTTGTGTTGAAAACTTAGGTCATCAGTCATTGGAGCAGATGTGGCTTTTCCCTGACTAGTCTCTCTGGAGTAAAAAGATGAGAAATACAGAAGCTGAACAGAGGAACTCAGAGCCTCAGAAGGCCAACAGGGCATTTAGGCTTTAGAGCCTAAGTTAGAACAAAATGGAACCATACACAGGAAATTAGGCAGTCTCTCGACAGTGCTCAGGAGTAGCTACAAAAGTCCTGCAGCAAATACTATGCACCTCTGTGAAAAATAAGGCATTTTCCTTTGGGTTGGGAATAAGAAAAAGATACAGCTATCACTGTTTATATTAAACTGTGTTATGTCTTACCTAGTGAAATAAGCATAAATATATTAAAAAAGAATGTAAAAAGAAGAAATACAATCAGAACTTTTAATGGGAGGTATTCAAAGGCAATCAGAAGACTACACATATTAAAAGATTCAAATTATAAAATTTCTTCCAATCTGTCTGAATGATCTGAAGATTCAATGTAATCCCATGACCTGGGCGAGAACCACCACCTGCGGGTGTCCTTCTCCAAGTTCACTATCTAGGGTGGGCCTGTGGCCGGGCGCCCTGGCGCCAACTTCCGTCATTCCAGAAAAAAGCCACTTTAAAAATCAGCTAAAGTGACCTTAACAGACCAGAGATTTTATTTTTTTAAAGAGAAATCAATTTACCTGTTTTTAAAAAAATTAAATCTAGTTCACCTTGTTGACCTTGCGGTGACGGTGATAGCTCAGGCTCCCAGGGGCTGTGGCAGGGGTCATCCCTACCCCCAGCCTGGGTGGGCCCGTGGGAGGGTACCCAGGCCACAGTCGGCTTTCTTGTGCCTTAACCTGCCTGCCTCATGGCCATACCACCCACAGGCAAAGTGGGTCCTGGCTGGGCAAACACCAAGCAGCCTACTGCTCCCTCCCACCGGATCATGTGCCCAGCTCTGGGCAGGAGCCTGTTGGCCAGGGCCGGCTGACCACCCCCTTCCCTACTCAATCAATGATGGATCAAGTGATTCTCCCAGTCCCTGGGTGCCGTCCTGCCCCCTCCAGGCCCAGAGGGCACTGACCTCTGCTTCAGCTTTGGAGCCCTTGTAATCTCCATATCATACCTGATGTGGCTGCAAATGCTGTGCCTAGCAATATCCAGTTGACCAAATATTCTAATCTTTTTTCATTTATATGCAATAGTTTTAAGTAACTTTTTATAGCAAGATGATACAATGGTATGAGTGTAATCCAAGCTTCTCGTATTACTTTGTATGCTGTACTTTTTATTTTATTCCTTATAATTAATGAAGTCACAGGCAGGATCCGGTCTCCGGAGCTGGGGACCCCGGGCGTTCAGGAACCTGAGGCCAGGAGCCAGGTCTCCTTGCAGGGCTTGGGCTGGTGCCCACCCGCCTTCCTCCACCTGCCGTTGCCTTACCAGCTCCACTTGCAATCTGCCTGGACAAACAGCAAAGGCTGTTTCAGGGTGTTTCATTTTTCTTCAAATTTTGGACCAAAGTTTTATTTCTGTTGCTTGTCTGCCTCTGATGCTGGGGCCCAGGCGGTGGGACCAGCGTCCAGTCCACTGCACTCTCCACCACCCTCTGGGCCGCCCAGCAGCAGGCAGGGGTCTCCTTGGATCCTGAGTCCATAATGGAGTGTAACAAGGGTGTAAATATTTGTGATTTTTTTTTCTTTATATACCTGTTGTCAGACACGGAGGCAGCACATCGCAATTTTTTATGGTGACAGATGTATATTTTGATAACGGCGGTTACAGGCTCAGTGTTGCACACAGCAAGCCTTGGCCACACATTCCATTTACCCATCCCGATGGCTTATAATGGGAAGAACTGATTAAAACCGTTTTATAACAAAAAAACAAAACAACAAAAAAAAGAAAATCTAGGTTATTTTTGTGAAAATAGAAGAGGTCTTTATACAATTGATATGTGTTCACTGAAGCCCAGGAATAACCAAGAGGCTGCTGAAGAAGAAAAACTAGAATATTTGCTCTAAGTGGTATAAGAACACTGCCCTGGAAAATGTGAAGATATATAAGAAGAAATATAAAAGTAATAAATCTTAACAAAGTAATAATTAAAGTACATGGAAATAGGTTAAATTTGCCAGTGAGTATATGAAAACACATTGTTCTCTCTCTACCTACCTCTCTATCTATATATGCTTATGTGATACTGTTGCTTACATAACATCCTTTAAAAACTACACAAAGTTTTGAAACAATATGTCAGAATGGAAAAAAGATGAATCAGTTAATTAGGTACAATAAGAAACTACTTCATCAATAGCTACTGCACTTTCCTCTGAAATCAAAGTCATGACTACTACAGCCTCGAAGGGTTCCCCAGGAGGGGAAGGAGTATTGATCATGGCCCTTGGAGGTTTGGAGACTTGAGGGATGACAGCAGTGGTTGAGCTTGTTCCTCCCTGTCTCTGCCACCCCACTCCTCAGAGGCTGTAGCACCTGAGCCAGCAGCAGGGTGGTGTCACTGTCAGCTCTGGCTCCCATTAGCCCAGAGGATGGCTGAGGCCACCACAGAGGTCAGGGGAATACCTTGGGCCCAAGTGTCCCAGGTCATCCTTAGAAGTCAGTGAGAAGGGACTGACAGCTGTCTGCAGGAGCACAGCACCCCTGCTCATTTATGTCAACATATGCTTCTTCTTTAAAGTGCCACTGGCAAGCCAGGCATAGGGCCGCACGCCTGTAATCCCAGAACTTGGGAGGCTGAGGCAGGAGGATCACTGTGAGTTCGAGACCAGACTGGGCTACACAGTGAGTTCCAGGTCAGTCTCAACTACATAGTGAGACCCTGTCTCAAAAAACAACAACAAAAAACCAACCAAACAAACAAAAAGTACCACTGACAAAGTAATGGTGTAGAAAACAATATATTTTGAGATATTGGTAATAGTTATGATGTCATAAGAAAATCCATTATTTATTTCTATTGGTATTAAAGTCATCAGCACTTCACTTCTTGCCTACCTTCATAATAGGTTTCATAAAGGTACTCTGGCCACATTTAGAGAAAGGACTCCCTGGTGAAAAGAGAAGAGGCAGAGAGACCAGGATAAAGGCTGTTTCTGAAGTTCATGTGAGTCATGCTGGTGGTATAGGTTAAGATGCAGGCAGAGGAGATGGAGAAGCAGCCAGATTCCAAAGTCCCCTGGAAGGAGAACTGGGCATGTAAGAGAGTGCAGGCAGGAGAAGAATCATGGATGGAACCTAGGTATTGGCTTTAACAAAAAAGGGATAAATTATCAAGGTGTAAGACTTGGGTGGGGCTTTATACATGTTGAGTTAAAGATGCTAACTGGGAGCCTTAAGAGAGTGTGCAGAGGACAGGTAAGCATACAAGTCTAGAACACAGTTGAGAGGTCCAAGTAGAAGATTAGTGTTTTGGGAAGATCAGCATATAGTTGGGATTCCCTAAGAAAACATCTGTACACAAAATGGAGGACCCAGTTCAGAGCCCTAGGCTAAGCCAACATTTAGAGAGCTGATAAAGAAGGTACAAACAAAAGGAAACAAGACAGGGGCCAGAAAGATAAAAAGAAAACCAAAGGAAGGGGCCCTGGGGAAGCCTAAGGCTGACCTTGCGCTGGGATGGAGCAAATTCTGTCTGGTGTGAAATTCCTGTGGCGTGCCAAGTGACACAGAAGTCAGTGCATTGAACTCTGGCCTTGGCAGTTGCTGCATTCTGAGATGCTGAGACATAATCATAACACATATATCATTCAGATCCCAGCATGTGACTTCATGCTGGGTGATTATCTCCATCATTGTTGTGGTGTGGGAAGATGAGCTCGATTTTCTTTACTGAAATAGTATGAGAACTTGTGGATCCTGTTGTTGTCAGAGTATCTATATCTATGAAGATACAAAAGCTTAACCTGATTACAAGTTATGTAAATAAAATAATAATCCTGTGTTCTTAAATTGTCTTCAGTGTTTTTATATGATATTGTACTGATGTAAATGGATTTTATCATCAGTAGATCTGGGTAAAAGTGTTTGGGTCTGTGAAGAGAAATAGACTGTACAGCTCCGAACTTCCATGAAGTCACACAAACACAGTTATAAGAGTAGGGAAGGGTCCCACATTGCTACACCTACAAGTCAGCTCAGTCATTTCCCAAACCTGTGGCTTCTTCTTCTGAACATCACATTCCCGAGGCTCTGGGACAGAGAAGAAACTTGGGACTATGATAGTAACTATCTCCCATTGGCTTTTTAAACTGGCATTGTCAACCAAACCATCTAAGAGATGTGAGCTCACACCGAGCTGGAGGGAAAAGGAAGTGTATTCATATAGATACTTCATGGTTTCTTTTTAGTGTCCTTACTTCATTTATACATGTTTATTGTGTTATCAAACTGAAACAGGCCTGTTTTGCCCACTAACCAGTGTGCCCAATCACTGAAACAATCATTCTTGCAAAAAGGAAAGAGGTCATGTTCAAGGCAGCCAAATATGGAAGGGGTGGCCCAAGTTTCAAATCCCTCTCCCCAAGGACAGGGTTTGGAGTGGTCTAAGGTATGAAGAAAGGTGATTGGAGAGAAGTGATCAGTGCTCTGCACATGCAAAGTCAAACGTCATGTCTCTCCAGTAAATGGTGCTATTAGTATGTCTACTTAGGGCTTTTGCACATTTTTACTTAGGTTGTCTTTTAGTTCAGAGTTCTTTATGTATTGTAGACCATAGTTCCTTATCACATATATGATTTGCAAATAGTTTCTTCTGTTCTGTCTTTTTATTTTCCTTGATACACAAAAGTTTTTAATTTTTATGAAATCCAATTTGTTTGTTTTATTTCATGTGTCTTTGAAGTAATATCTAAGAAACCATGCCACAATGAGAAAACAAGCTATTGTAATCCAGCATGGCCAGGGTATCTAAAACTGTACCTTGATTTACTATGATTGTTTTATGTGTTTTACATGGTTTTTTGCCTTTTAGTCTGGCTGTTGATCTGTTTATGATAATTAACTTGATAAGGGCTTATAAAATAAATAAGTGGATCTGAAAAAAGAAAAGAACCACTTATCAAACCCAAAGTCATGAATATTTACTCCTAAGTTTTCTTCTAAATTTTAGCTCTTGTCTTTAGGTATTTCATTTTGAGTTTTTATAAATGGTGTGAGGTAATGGCATTTTGTTGTAGCAGCCCCAGAAGACTGAGATATATTCTTTAATTTATTTCAACAATATTTTGTAGTTTCAGAGTATAAGTTTTGGACTTCTTTTACTGGATTTATTTGTAAGCATCTAGTTTTTATGCTACCAGAATTTTTTCTTATTTTAACATTTGGATTGCTCATTGCGAGTGTGTATACAATTGATTTTTTTATACTGATATTGTGTCCTGCAGCTTTGTTACACTTGTTTAATTGTTCTAATAGTGTTAGCCAAGCACCTGAAGAGCCTGAGTGACCTCCTTATGAAGAGATGAGTGACCAGCACAGGAGGCCAGGCTGCAGGGTCACACACAGCACAGGAAGAAAGTGGAACAGAAATTCCTGGGGCCATCTCCCCACTACACAAGCTGTGTGAGCTTCTCTTTTGAAGCATGTGTTTTTTTGTAACATATTACATGTCTCAGTTTCAAAAGTGAGTTTATGTATCTATCTTCATCTTTGTATGTTCTTCTATTGTTAAATAAGCCAATAAATAAGCATAAGATAAAAATTTTGTTATGGCATTATGAAAAAACTTTTGCACAATTTTCAGCTTTCACTCCCCCTCATTGCTGATGGGCAGACTGATGGAAAATCTTAGCTTTCTATATTTTCAGGGTAGCCCATTTGGAGGAAAAGTCCATCTCATTCATACTAAAAATGTTAATCCCAACCTCCTTGCTGGGCCCAATGGAGAAATCAAACTTGTTTTCAAAAGCAACCAAAGGTGACAGATGAGAAATGAATAAGAGTCTAGGGAAGGAAAAGAGGGGAATAAATGCTCATGAATAGACAAGACACAAGACAATGACTTCTCTAGAGAACCACACCTGAATGATCAGTGGTGAGACCTACAGTAGGTCCTGAGCTCACCAGATATGGTATCTTGGTATCTAAATACCAGAGGAAGTAAGAAAAAGTGTCCATAGATTTAGGTGATTCTGTGCCCTAAAAACAAGTTAATTAAAGACAGTTTGCATCAAAATAGGCTTCTTTTCTTTCCACCCACTTTTACCTTTGGAGTCTCTAGTACCACCCCAAAGTTGTTTTATTCATTGACTCACTTGGTGACTCAACAAGCATTTATTGGCATAGACTGTGGAAACAATACCATTTTTGTGTTTAAGATGTTGCCAAATATTTCATGGCATAGTTCTGGAACTCTATCCAGGTTTACATGCAAACTGGGTAGAGGAAGCTTGTCAGTGTAGCAGGGGAGGAACAATAGAAGCGTTTGCTGTGCCATCTGGAGCCCATCAACCTGCAGGCCACCAGCAACCTGTGGGGCATCTCTGCCAGATCACTATGCTCCTATCTGGCCAGAACACTCACGACACACAATGGCAGTGCCTATACCCCTCTTCCAAGTAGGAGGAAAAACAAGCAAATCACTCCCTAGATCTCCTGCTGATGGACCTGGACAGGACCTTGAACAGTCAGTGAAAAGGCAAAAGCTGTCCACATTCCATCTAACTGGGCCTCAGGTCCCAACACACCTCACCTGTGTTTTTCTCAGAAATGTTTGCTCAATGTTTGTTCTTTTCCACATGCAACTTTTTTCTCTTCACTAACTCCTTCTCATAGGACTTAAACACAAGTGTTTAAACTCTCCTTTTTCTGGTACCCTTCTGCAGCTACTTTCTCACCTCTTTCCTCCCTCTACTCCCAGCCATGTCAGCAGTGTTCTCTTTTCTGTTTTCTGCTCATCTCTCATGTGGCCTGATCTGAAGATTTGACATCAGTGACTCTTCTCTCCCTTTTGAAACACATTCTCTTTCTTTCCCTTAGTACTCTGTTCTCTTGCTTTTCCTTCTACCTCTCCCTTCTTCCATCCCTCCTTTCCTTCCTTCCTTCCCTTCTTCCTTCTTTCCTTTTCTTATCACCCTCCAGCTACCATTAACTACTAGAATCCTTGAAGGATTGTTCTCAAGCTTTCGGGCATACATTTTGATCCTTGGACAATCTCATTCATATTAAAAACATTAATTGCTAGATGAATTAATCCTAGATGATTCCTAAATTTGTTACTGGTACCCAGATCTCATCAGTGAAGTCCAAACCCGTGTGGTCATTTTCCTTCTTGTGATCTTCACTTGGGTGTGATTGCTAACTGCCTGAGAAGCACCTCCTTGGATCTAGCAACAAACAAAACCCAAGTGTCACTCTAGATATCGTCTGCTCTTGGTATTAGAGTCTTGCCAGGTTTGTCTCCTAAAGCAAGTAATTCACTCTCCTCTCACTGCACCCTCCCCCTCATGCCAATAGCCATCACTCTTTCCTGGACTACACCACAAAACCTTACTCCATGCAGAGCAGCTTTAAAAGACAAAAACCCTGGTTATGACCCTTTCTTCACTGGGTCCACTATCCGCTGTGCATTCTTGGCCTTAATGCTTCTATAGCTTCTCCTAATCCCCGATTTCTTATTCTCTGCCTTCTGGACACTTGTGATTGCTCTTTCCTGCCACCAAACCTTTGCTTTGGCCATGCCTTCTTCTTATATCATTTTCCCTCTTTTCTGTTACTGTTGTCCTTCAGATCCCAGCTCAGAGAGGCACTTCAGCTTGGTGGCCCTGATTCACCCTCTAGTTAGTGCACCTGTTCTTCTAACGTGTCAGACCTCCCATTATTCTGCAATCAACAACTGTCATTACACAGCTAGGATTCTCTGGTTAAAGGTGTCTGTCTTCCTAAGATGTTAAGCTTCTTTATGCTCTGTGTGATTTTGATTTCTGTCATGATCCCAGGAATGTAAACATATTCATTAACATTCACTTAGTGTTTGAGCATTTTTATTCTCTTTCGTGGTCCCTGAGCTGGCCATGTTGTGCTTAATGAAACTAGGCATACCCCACATACTCTGGACATTGACAATGGGGTCAAGCAGTGTGAGTCGTATGTACATTTCCAGAGACCTTTTAGACTAATGAAGTGAACACTGAAAGAGGCCCCCTGAATGGTGGGAAAGACCCCAAGAGTCAGAGAGGCAGACAAGGGCACCTGAGATAGGAATGATCCCCTGAAGAAATGTTCATGGAGACAAGAGAGAAACTGGACAGTTCACTCACTAAGATGCACAGGTGTCTGCACAGATCTGCCAAGCAGATGTGGGGCTGGCGTCAGATACTCAGCCAGAAGGCAGCTAAGAAAGAGCTGACTCTGGTAAGTGCTGGGAAGTGCAGGTACAGGGAGGGCACTGGCCCAAAGCTAGTTCCCAGCAGGGTGAGTTGTCAGGAAGAGGCAAAGTCAACTATTCCATGTGCATTAGTTGGGGCGATAGGAGGAGAATTCATTTCTCTTTTCCTCTCTTTATTGTCCTTACTTGTCAGTGTTCAAGGAAGCATCTTGCCCACATTCCATGCCTGGAGTGTCCTGTATCCCTCCTCAGGCATGTGAGAGCCACTTAGGCTTAGAGCAGGGCCTCCTGGCCCAGGACTTGGGGTTGGAGATGTTCTGCTTTCCATGGCCTCTGCCTTTCTTTTGATGGAAACTCTTAGGTTCATCTTCTGACCCTTGGGCCTCATTTCCCTGGTAATTTCCAGCCTCACTGCCATGGTTCCACTTTCTCTTCTACTTTGGCAAGAAAATGTCCCCCAGCATTGGATGCTTTTCTTTAACATAAAAGGAAGACACTGAGAAAGTCAAATGTATCTATGATTTCAGGAGTTCACGGTTAAACAGTGAGCCTTTTTTTCTCCTATAAAAATGTCCAATCTTCATAAAATCTTCCATATTATATAGCCAAGGTTTCTGAGAAGATACTGGAAACAAATCCAGTTCCAGTTAAATGGCATATCAGGCAAGCAGACTCAAAAGGGCAAAGCTGTGAGGAAAAGTAATGAACTACCAAGTGCTGGGACATCACATGCACTCCAGTGGCTCAGAAGTGGGTGAGTGCCTGCTCTTTTGCCCAGTCCTGCACTTCTGCTTGGGCAAAAATGAGGTAGAAGATTAGCCCCACTATATCAATAGCAGCTGCAACCAAGAACACATTTCTCCATCCAAACTCTGCATTTGAATCCTGGAGGCAGGAAACTACAAGTTAGTAGTGGTCACTTAATTCTCATCCCTTCCTGGTTCAGAAAGACTAGGGTTCTATGTCTTTGTGCTCCCTCCCAATGCTACTCCAGCTTCCTAGGACCCTAGGTGTCCCCTAAGTGGCAATGGTCAGCTCTTTCCCTCATTTCTCCAGCCTTTGCTTAAATATTGCCTTTCCCATGTACTTTTCCCACTGCGTTAAGCTGGAATCCCCCTCCTCTAATATGACTTATTCCCAATTCTCTTAGCGTTCACCACCACCAAATATACCATGTTTTGCCTAGTTCCCTAGATTTCTATCCATTTCTTTCCTACAATATAAGTTTCACAAGCAGAGGGACTTTTGTTGTATGCACTTAATGCATGGTACATACTAATGTTCAATATACATTGAGTAAATGGATGAGTCAACCAATCAACCAATGAATGATAGGAGAGGCAAGATCAACTTGAAAATTCCCATTTTGAACACCATTTCCTGCCAGTGTGTTAGAAGGCAGTGGCTAGAAGGGTAAGAAACAAGGAGGGATTTGATTTCATAAGATATACATTTATGCTTCCTTTGTTCTCACTCATTTTTCTAACTTAGTGGCAGGAAACCATAGAAGCCTTAAGAGGATATTCATGTGAATGAGGCAGACATCTTTCTTTGTGGAAAGTCTGCACCAGTAAGATTCTCTGGCAGCAGGTTTATTGTGACTACGTTAAATGCATCTCCAGAAAGGAAGGCTGCACAAATATGAAAACACCATGTGAGCATTATGAGTGGGAGTGGTGTCTGCCCAGCCCATCCTGAGCATTCCTAGGAGGTGCACGCTGCTCCTCACTCTGTCACTCACTCACTTGGCATCTTTTCACACATTCTGCAAACATTGTCTGGGTTCCTATGGGGGGCAGCCACGTATTCCAGTTTGCCTAGAACTTTCTAGGTTTTAACACTGAAAGGCTGACATTCTGAGAAACCCCTCGGACTCAGGCAAACCAGGATGGTTGACCCCTACATGCCTCAGGAGAAATGCTATGAATATTACTGAAGTTTTGGTTGTTGGCATAAGAATTTCATTTTACAAGACTTTGCAAAGCATAAGCTGATAACCTAGCGCATTCTTGTTCAGTCCACACCCCAGCATGGTAATTTCTCTGCACAGACTGAGCCTAGGCTGGAGACAAGGGGATGTTGAGTGCATGAGATTCATGAGTTATAAGTTCATCCATTGTGGAGGGAACAAAAATACCTTTAATCCGACTTCTCCTTATAACCTCTATAGGTTTCTCTCATGAATATTCAGCAGAATATTTGACCTCACCTGACTGATGAAAACTCCAGCAATGGTGGGAGAGATGGCTCCAGCTATATGTGCGAAGATTTGCAATAGTCCCTTGAGGAAGCCAGCATACCTGGGAGAGAGGGAGAGGTTGGGAAAAGGAGACAACCCCATGCAAGCAAAGGGTTCACCTCAGCTGCTCGCTGTAAGTCTGTGCTTAGCTCAAGGGATGCCTAGAACTGTGCTCACCTCAGGTAGGCCTAAATGAAAGGTGTTTAATTGTTTGTAAAAATCCTCTGCTGGGGTCTGAGACTTCCAAAAGGTGATCTGTGCTAATTTGTCAAAACCATTTATAAGAAATGTGAAGACTGGTGATTTGTATTTGGTTTATATATTTTCTTAGTTCCTGCTATTGAGCCCGATCCTCTAGCCTTGTTTTGGAATATATACAAGAGTCTTTACTGGAATGGATGTTGACTCTCTGAAACCAACCTATCTCCCATGAGTCTTGGTGGTTCATCCTTTGGAGATGAGAAGATCCTGTTCACGCCCAGGACCCCAGAAGGAGGGTCTGGAAGTCTCAGTCAACTGTGGTATTTCCTATGTCAGCAGTAACTATTTCTCCTATAGTGTGGTGTCCTTTCACTTTATGAGAGCCTTACTTGGGTCTGTCTACTTTGTGGGGTTTCACAAACCTTTCAGGGATGAACCTGATTGACTGCTGCATTCCATAAGACAGAGGGATATGTGTGTCTCTATCAGTGGAGCTGTCAGTATAGCCACAGACTACTCTTGCTGACATCTCAGGGTGACTTCAAAGAGCTCTTTGCATGTAAAAGTGATGGGAATGTTTCCCGTGGCCTGTGGCACATGCCACTCTTGACTTGCGCATCAGAGCAGACTTAAAGCCACTGCCTCTGAACTGAGGCTCTGTGCAGATGAGATAACATGGTCCTTACCGAGGAGCAATATCCAAGAAGTTAACAAGAGCTCCTGATTCACAAAAGCTACTGGAGGCAGCAGACAGAACCAAGAAGGCCATGGTGGCACCTTGGCTGGATCTTACCCAAGGCAGAGGCACAAGGAACATAGACGAGAAGAAAACCCCTGTGGCAGAAGGAAGAAATGAATAAATAGGAGGCTGCCTTAGCCACCCACATCCACCCTGCATCCAGCCGGACCATTACCTGTGGCAGTGAACACTTTCCTGATGGTGATGAGTCTGAGGATTTTTCTGGAGAGAAGAAAATCTGCCAATAGGCCTCCAAGGACAATGCAGATACAACCGACAATGAAAGGCAAGGCCGAGAGGATTCCACTCTGAAGATTGGAGAGGAAGTAAGTGCATGCACCCTCGGCATCCACCAGGATACAGATGAATTCCTGGGCAAATGGCCTCACCCACTGCCCTTCTCTGCACACACATCACTTTTAATGTCCATGCCATCTTACTGGAATGAGCCAATACAAGTTTAGTGCATGGGCAAAATATGCATATGGCTCAATTTGAAAAAAAGCTCTTAAATAGTTTATAGTGCTTGTCTTACATATAAGGATCATCTTGAAATAGATCTTAAAAAGACCAAACCCCAGCAGAAGAATGGATAAAAGATATAAACAAGTTACAAAAAAATAAGTTGACTCTAAGAATGTTAAAAGGTGCCTAACCTCGCTTATAATATAACAAATGCAAAATAAAACTTCAGTGGAAATTACTTTTCAAGGATGAAAACTCCAAATGCTTTTGGAACATGCCTAGTGACTACAGTGTGGGGAATTAGGTTTCCATAAATCCCATCTGTGCTGTAGGGAAAGCACCTGGACAATAACTATAAAAGTTCAGAGTGTGTTTACACTTCTATTTCACGATCTGATATGCAGACATCGACTCTACAGAAACAGTGGCATAAACACCTGATAAAGCAAGCTTCCTCCACAGCACTGCTGAGAGATTGGAAACAACCTAAATATTGCTCAGTAAGGTTCTCACCCAGTGATGGAAAAATATTTTTGTGATATATTAAATGCTTAAGAAAACTAGTATATAAATCATAGCAGAATATACAACATGTTCTATCTGCATAGTGGGCCTGGGGAACAGAGAAGGTTAGACAGGAATGAGAGTAAGATTTTTCACTCTTTGTATAACCTTATAAAGTCAAAATGTTGCACAGTTTTTAAAATTTTATATGTTTTTTAAAAAATGTTACACCTGTTGTCACTCTGACCTCGTTAAAATTCTATTCAAGCAAATGGAAGGAGAAGAAGACCATCGTTTGTTGTCCATAATCCAAACAATGGGAAGGACTTTCCTTCCACCTGGTGCAGGTGGCTCATTTCACAGGTGAGTAAACCAAGACTTGCAAGGCCCCTGACTGATGAGAAGTGGCTGAGAGTGCGGGAAGACCAGGTCTTGACTTCTTTAAATCTTTTTTTTTTTTT
>NW_022900922.1:17283355-17324542 GCF_012274545.1 Fukomys damarensis
AAACCAAGACTTGCAAGGCCCCTGACTGATGAGAAGTGGCTGAGAGTGCGGGAAGACCAGGTCTTTACTTCTTTAAATCTTTTTTTTTTTTTTTGGTACCTGAGATCAAATTCAGGACCTTGCACTTGTGAGGCAGGCACGGAACCACTGAGCTAAATCCCAGGCCCCAGCCCAGGTCTTGACTTCTAAGCAGCAAAGCTCTACTGTCCCATCGCATTTGTCTTCCTCTGTGTTAGTTCCCCTCTTTTCCCTTGGTCTTCCCACTCAGCCTCACACCAGTGTGAATCATTCCAACTTGCCTGGTCCTCCTGCCTCCCAATCCACGGTTACACTGCCTGTTTCTGGAACCCCTCTTTGAGATGACTCAAAATTGCTCCTTCCTGAGCTGTCTGGTCTTGGTGCCTACAGTCCGTT
Organism: Fukomys damarensis; assembly: GCF_012274545.1. Lineage (NCBI taxonomy): Eukaryota > Metazoa > Chordata > Mammalia > Rodentia > Bathyergidae > Fukomys > Fukomys damarensis. Next base: position 17,283,770 of record NW_022900922.1, read on the forward strand.
TGCCTATTTGCATGAGTATTCACCAGACTCTTACCCCAACTGAGCCGGTCACCTCTCCCAGGCCACTCAGAGGTGCCCTCAGTGTGAGAAGCCTGCCCCTTCAGTACAGGGTCATCGAGGGCCTTGTAATCTGTCACTAACAGGCTATGACATGTGATATACTCTTCACCACTCTCAAGACCTCCAGCTGGCAGGAATTGAGAGGGCTCCCATTAGCCAATCACAGTATCCACTTATTTAGGAGTAATCCAGAGAGCTAGAAACATGATACTTGAATGAAATATTTTTTAAGTCCACAAATATTTTATATAACTACTTAGGACTTTATGTCCTATTAATAATATGTTAATTTCAACATCTGCTATTTATGCTTCTCTGTCTTCATGTTTTCCAGGGCAGACTTTGTTTTCCTATTCCTCTGCAATTTATGTTGCTGACAGACTATCTTGTCAATTTTGATTGGAATCAAGTATAAAATATTCACATAAGGCTCTTTCATTCTGTAAATATCATCTAACTTAGAACCATCCCAGTTAGCAGTAAACCATACTGAAATCAATCAGAATCCAAATTAACCAGACTGTATTTCCTGTCTGAGGTCCTTGTCTAATCGTCTGGTTTGGGGACTGTGGAAAAGACAGAGGATTATATGATGATGCAGTCAAACAGAACAGATTAAGGTTTTTTGGGTTTTTTTTTTTTCTGTACTTACGTCTTTGGGGCTGGCTTGAAGTACAGAGCTGATATAAGTGGGTGTGTATGCCATTATGGTATTGAAAAGCCAGTATTCACAGAAGTACGAGACTACAATGGCCCAAAGTGGTAGAGATTTGATCATAGCTTTAATGGGAAGAGACCAGCCAGGAGAACAGTCCTGGAAGAAAGCACATGCCAACGTGCGCGCATCAGAAAGCAAGGACTCTGCTGTACTGCACTCTCAATTCCACAATGCCCAGACATACACAGGGAAATTCCTCAATGTACCTGCTGAGCCAATGAGCACACAATGAACCTCTTCTCACTGGTGCTGATGAAGGGATGACTTCCAGGGTCGTTATAGACCAGAGGAAACCAGAGAAGGCAGCAGGCACAGCCAATTCCACCTAGGCAAAGAATACCTGGCTGGCACTGGGTTGGAGTTTTTATTTCATTTTGTATCTGTGCCAGATAATCTTGTGGTTGACAAAATCGTGCCAACACTAAACCCACTCTCTGCAACAATACCCTTGCAGGGCCCATCAGAAGTCAGGGCACTTGGCCCCACCTAACTTTGGCCTTGGCTAAGTTTCTCACTTTTGCCAATGGAAGAGGGAAGTATTGAACCCAGACAGTAAGAGGCACTTCTTTTTCCTGATTTGTCCTTTGGGGTCTTGGCCATTGTCATGGGCAAAACTTGCTCCAGCTGGTCCATTAACCAAGGAAGGTGACACACACAGAGAAGAGCCACTCGGCTGTCCCAAAGAACTCTGAGAATAAAACCACTCTTCTAGACCACTGTTTGGAGAGGCTGTAAAATGCACTATCATATCAAGATAGTAAGGCATTTTTATAAGTATTAGTGTGTTTGTCTCATGTGTTCAAATACACCCTCATTATCCAAGCATCAACCAGCATTCCTCCTGGTCATGCTCTGCAAAGTTTCTTTTTTCTTAAGCCTTTCCACGTCTATCCCTAATCTTTCTTAAAGCACTTAAGAGTTAGTAGTAGCATGTTTTATGCACAGTTGATTAACCAACAGTTTCTGGGCTTGAAGTGAAATTGATCCTCAGCAAATAAATTTCTTCTACTACAAGCATTATTAAGAGCTCAACATTATCAGTAGTAAGTGGTAATGTGGCTCATCTTAAAATTTCCTTTTTAGAATCTTAAGGAAACCTTTGTTTAAATCTAATCAACCTTTATTAATATTCTTTTTTTCTCATCGAGTTTATTGTTACATTTTAGGGATACAGTAAAGTTACATTCATCATTGAGATCTTATACCTTTACATGACAGGTCTTGGTTCTCATTTTTTCCCCCTACCCCTGCCCTCCTTTCACCCCCTCCTCCCTTCCCTATTTACAAAGACTTTATTTCCATTTTTTCATTTTCTCACATTTTTTTCTTTCCCTTATTTCCTTTCTGCTACCCTTCCCACTTCCCCTACACCTCTATTAAGGAAATCTTAAGCGTTCTCTTCATTTGACTAGCTTGTCATTTACACATTTCCTCACATAGACATGATATAACAGACATATTGCTAAATGTTGAGAATGTAGAATTCAAAAACACTTTTTTTGTCACCCAAGAACTCAATGAAGTGCAGAGGGATAGACATGAACAATGGCAATGGTGCACAGTAGGGGTGGAGAATCTTAATACTGATTCAACAACTATTTAGCGAGTTCCTCTTTTGTATATGCTGCTTAATGTTTCTCAAAACCATGAGCACAGCAATACTTTCTGTAATGTGCCCTTTTGATGTTTTCATGACAACCTTTGAAGACTGATATGCTACAGTAATCAATTTTCACAAATTGTTGAGGAGTGAACATATTGATCTGAAGTTATGGGGGCCCTCAATCTAACAGGACTACCTTCTAACATAAACCCTCATGGGACTTATCCTAAGGAATCAGGCAATTTCCAGGTAGGATTTAAAAGAATATTTCAAAATTCAAACAAACACACACATGCTAGTTAACATCACCTGGGCGGGTCCCAGCCAGAGCTTGATGGAGGTAAAATTGCGAGGTAGTAAAATATTGCCTCTAGAATATTCTATGTGCCTTTGGGACCTTTCTGCAGACTTTCCAAGTACTGCGTCCACAAGTGAGCTCTTATAGCCTTCCCTGTTCTGAAGACTCTACTGGTTGATTCTCCTCGCTAAACTAATTTTTCTGTGCTTGGGTCACATCCACATAAGATAAGAACATTTAAAAATGTATTAATTAAATAAGCATTAGTAAATATACAACATACCAAGGTAACATTTTCAACAACTTAGGAAAGAAATTACCTGAGGATCCTTTAGTTTCAATTTAGAAGCAGGAAGAAATATTATGAGGCCCTTAAAGTCACAGATTATTCTAGCTGCACACTTGAGCTACTAACACTTAAACACTGTTTTATAACCCAAAGGGTTCACAGTATGGTTAACTTTGAACCTCGTCAAGTTTAGCTATGTAAACATCTGTATCTGTTAAGGGTTGGTTAGCCATAGATGAGTTGTACCACAGAAATCAGGCCCAGCATGCTTTACCATAAAATAAAATTCTGAGATTTGAAAAGCACAAACTCACCAAAGATATAAAAGATATAAGGCCATCCCATGGTCTGGCAGAGGAGACCACCAACAAGGAGGACAATGAAGGTTCCCAGCATTGACCCTGAACAAGAGATGCAAAAATGTTCCCAGTAAGAGGGCCAGTCTTGAAATTCTGTGTGCTTCCTACAAAATTGTTACACAGTGATTGAAGGAGTGAGCTTCAATCCAGACTGTCTACGGCAAGTCCGGCTTCTTCACTCCGTAGTTGGGCAATTATTAGTCCATTTGTGTCTCAAATTGCATGTAAAATGGAAATAATTATATCTAGTTGATTTATAAGATGTTCTGAGGTTAAAAGGAAATGAATATGTATAAAATATAAGAATGTATAAGCATAGTTAGCATTTAGTTCTGATCAAGGACTGTGGGACAGTATCTTAGAGCAAGTACTATGGAGAGTAATTGGGATACAAGTCTTAGCTCTCTTCAGAAGCTGCTGCTATGTACTCACAGATAGGATGTATGGGGAGATTAGGATATCAGTTACCTGATCCAGCAATGGTGGTGAGTTGACTCCTTTCCAGTGGGGGAGCCCATCTGACCCAAATTGAGTACTGACCTGTTAATACCATAACCTGGAGGGGGAGATATTTCCATTCTTAGATATAGGAGATCACTCTGGAGCCAATATTCCACTTGTTCTTGTAAAAAACCTTGGTACCTGGGCAATGCCTTGAATGACTCGGAAGACGATGAGTAAGGCCACTCCAACATCAGCCGCCAGAGGAAAGAAGAGCGTCAGGACTGAGGAAACAAACAAGCCAACGCCAACCACATACTTGGCTCCAAATATCCCAGCCACATAGCCAGTTGGGATTGGAGCCAAGAATGAGCCGTAGTTGAGAGAGCTGAGGAGGACTCCCTGGATCTCAGGATTCCAGTCATAGACAGGGGCCTGGACAATGAAGAGACTCTCATTGTTGACCTTTAGTGAGGAAGTGGGCTTTTGACTGAGATGCCAAAAAAAAAAGAAGATATTTTTCCCTTTTCTTTCCAATTCCTTTGCTATACCAATTTCATAAAAGGAAAAATAAAAACTATGTGCCCAACACATTCTTTCCTGTCACCCTGACACAGTTAGCTGACCCATTAAAATATGAGAATCTGTGAAGATAGAAAGCTTACAAAGAAGGAAACAACATAAGCAAGGCTATAAAAATTATCTGAAATAAAGGAATAGACATGGATTAGGGTAACTTATTTTGTGTTGATTTTCACCATTCAGAAGAATAAGTTATGTCCCCTAAATGATAAAGACAATTTCCATCACTCTGACTCAGTTCCTGTCTGTACTCACAGACACCAAGCAGATTTAAAAATATCCTTATGTCATGCTCTTCTGCTGCTACCTGGCACATAGTATATGCTCAATAGATATTTATAGGATAGATGAATCTCTTTCTTGTATAACACTTCATGTCAAAGCATTTGAATCAATGAAGGCATCTGGAGTCTCATTAAACTTACCAATGCCTTTGCTTCCTTTAAGGTTTCATTCCAGGAGCCCAGGGAGTCCATGGAGGTCTGCTCTGTGGAGGAGTTGGGCTGGCTGGATGCCTCTGTGTGGTTCACCATAGCCGTAATGGCAATGCTCAAGTTCATTTGCTGAGTGTAGATTGAAAAGTTACAAAGATGCAAGATGAGGGCCAGCCCATGCCGGACTGAACAAAAGCCTGAAGGAGAAGACACAAAAAGTCTTATAGACAGATGCTTTCTTAAGTCCTTCCCAAGCCTGGAAGAGAAAGAAGACTGATGTCTGTGCTGCAGACACAAAGAAAGCAGATGCCACTCTGTAGGTGTCTGAAGGATCCCGTCCCCCAGAAATGGAGGGAGAGGAGGCTCCCTTAGAAGCATTGCTCAAGCAGAGATTGGAAAAATATATGAAGTTGGCTCAGCAATTACTAAGGAAGAGTTTTCCAGGGTTCTGGAATAGGCACATGAAAGTGGGGATGGAAAGAAATCGATTCAGATAAAAAAAACTGGCTGCAAGCAGTGATTGATTGAAAATGGAGAGTAAGCAAAAGGAAACTGCTAGAAGTGATCCCCAGTTGTTTTGCTTGGGCACCTAAGTGTCCCTTATAACTGAAGGATTTGGAGGCACCATTTGTTTGGGGCCTGGAAGGAGATGAAGCTTGAAAAGTAGGAGAGAGCGAGAATAGGTGTGTTTAAACTGTCAAAATTTTGCAATCTAGGCTTGCACAAAATAAACCAGTGTTCCTGGAGAGCTAACAGATAACACTTGATCATACCAAACAACATTGTTTGGCAGAAGCTGGAAAAGTTGGTAAATTGCCCTTGCAGTTTACCTAGAGAAATCCTTGAAGTAATACATGGTCCCTGCCTGCCCTCCCACCATGATAGTGCCTGGTCTCCAGTCTCCTCCAAGAAGCTGATGCATTTGGAGTGGCCTACCCTGTGCACCCTTGTGTAATGATGCTCCTGTTACACTTTGGAAATTGGCAGGTCCTCACTTTTAGTACAGTGATGGTGAACCTTTTAGAGTTTTCAATGGTAACAAATAGCCCAGGGCAATATACATGCTGCAGGTTCGCCACCTGCTTTAGTCTAACTCTGACAGTACCTGACTTCTATCCACATTAGAATTTTGGTCAATGTCATATTGATATGGCAGGTTAAATTCAGAAAGATGGCCATAGCTAGAGAGAGTCTTGTCTTCCTCTGGATACTCATTTATGTATTCCAGTCTTCTTTTCTGCCCCAATGTGAAATTTTTAATTAGTTCCACACAAGTATTATTACTATAGAAAATCAAATCAGTGACATGGAATCAGAACTTGAAAAGTCATGAAAAATGCAGAGTGGTAGCAAGATAGTGGACCAAAATTAATGGATATGGAGAAGGGAAAGAAGCAGGTTATACAGAAAACAAAACATGGTGATTTAAGCATCCAATTTACTCAGGCTACAACTTCAAGGAAAGTATGTAGAATAAAAGAGAAAATTTAAATGTGGAAAATAATGCACTCTCAAAGTGTGAAGGAATTGAAATGAAAAACTTATACAAGAGTACTTCTTTAATAAAGATCTATTCACAGCAATAAAAAGCAATTTACTATTAAAATTAATCAGACAGAGCTTAGATACAAGTAACCATGAAAAACTAGGCGACAGAACATGAAATCATCTATGATTAACATAAATTATGAATCGTAGTTCCTAGAAAATAATTCATTTTATCTATATTTCCTCCTAATTAGTATATTATATATTTTTCAATAGTTCTGTCTCCTATTTTTCTATTTTCTTCACAGTTTGAATGCACATTATTTTTATATTTTTCTATTTCATTCTAATTTCTTTCCTTGAAGTTATAGACTCAAAATTGGATGCTTAAATCAATAGTTTTCATTTCTACTCCATGTGATGTATCATTCTATGTATTTATAGTTGAAATAATTTAATCCTTGTAGCAGTCCTATAAGTTGGCTATTGTTGTCATCACTCCATTTTTACAGATGGAGGAATTGAGGTGTAGAAAATTTAGGTAAACTTGCCTAAAGTCACACAGCTCAGAAATGGCAGAACCAAGATTGCCAATTCAGGCAGTATGGTTTCTGCCCTGTGCTCCTACCCTGTATGCCATTCTGTGCCTTAGTACAATTTTATACATATAGCAGCTGTTTGTATTATGGGGGGGCAGGGAGAGAGACAGAGACAGAGAGAAGAGACGGGAGAGAGGAAAGAATAAGGATAGACTTTGGCCAGTGATGTAGTCCAATAGCCTCCAAAATACTTAGAGAGGTGGATGAGATCTTAAGCCCTAATATCACTGGAATAGCACTGTATTTATTTTGGACCAAGTGATGAATTAATTGTAGGATGAGCATTAACATACATATCTCCTGATTTCTTCTATGGTGGAGTAGTTTAGGAGATCCCACTTTTCTTGAAGACAAGTTTACTTCCTAACACACAAACTAGCTAAGTTGTGTGTATCACAAAGTATTCCATCTTGGTTAGCAGTCAATTTTTAAAAGGCATTATTTCATGGGCAGCCCATATCTTTAGGAGAATTAAGTGATGACTGTTGTAAATAAATAAGGGTGAAATAATATTCCAGGGTGATCTTTATGGCATGCTATAGAAAAATACGAAGTTATAACATAAATGAGAGAAAGAAGGAAAAGGCAGCTTCTATGATGTGGTGAAAAAGAAAGTCTGTTCTTTCTGAGTTGGGTCTGGGTTTAGCATCAGAAGAGAGATCTAACAGGACATTAGAATCAGACAAGGTTTCTATGTTTCCTACTTAAAATCTCTTCTGAGTCATTTTCATCTCCAAATAATGTCATAATACTTACTATTCTTCAGTGTTTCCTGTTAGAAATGAAGTAATAAGTGTTAAGTGTGTTCTACAGATTTGTAGAATCCTTGGCAATTGACCAGAGCAAGAAAAATGCTGTAGATGAACAGCAGGATCCTGGCTTTTCCCACATCCAGATCCCTATGCATGATTTACCTTTCCTGCAGGATGGTTCCTTAGCTCGGTGTGAGTCATCATCAATGGGAGAATTTTCCCCTGCCATCTTTTCATCTGCCATAGTAGCCATGGTGGTTCTCTTCTCTCCAGGACTGGTCTTTACCTATGAAATAAAAGTGTACAAAGCAACTGCCACGAGATGAGTCCTATATCCTAGTTGACATGGCCTCATTCTTCCAAGAATTAGCAGAAAATGTCATTTGATGGGAAAGTACCAGGCTAGGTGCAGTACCCTGGTTTTGCAGGCTCAGCTCCATCATTACCAAACCTGTGGGATTAGAAAAGTCTCAGGTACCCTGAGAGCATCTGGCTCTAAAATGAGGAGTCTGGCTTGGATTCCCCAGTTGCATTGTAAGATTCCTTCTAGTTTCATTTTTCCATGTCTTTATACCAATATTAATATCAACAGGATATGTCAACTTGATCACTTTATTTGAAATTTCATCTGGAGGATCCCAATGCATTAAATTACCTGAAACGACCACTAAATGTATTAAATTACTAAAACGACCACTCCTAGACACCTACATAGACTGGTCTAGCAACGGGACCAGCCCTGCCTGCACTGAACAGTTCCGTCCAAGGCCAAGAGGAAGCAGAGCTGGATGAGAGCAGGCCCACAAAGGAACCAGCAAGTGTGACATGTTGCTTCAGGTCATCCAACCTACACATTGCAGAAGAGAGGTGTGCATGTTTGGAGAAATCTAAGCAATCAGCAGAGTGGACTATCATTTAAGTTTTATGTTGAGGGGCTGGAGAGACTTTGCTGAGGTATGGTGTGACCTGTAAGGGACAAGAGCAAGAACCAAGAGACAGGGAAGAAGCTGTCATCTTATCTAAACCTGGGCAAGAATTGATGGTTACTCGGTGGGCTTGGTTGGATTGAAAAAGGCCACTTCAAAAGCATGTTTTGGTGCCAAGCGAATGAGGAAAAGACATCAGAGACTTCCAGGTTGATGGCTGCAGCAAAGGTGTGAATGGGGCTGTGCCCAGTAAAAATGGGAAATGAGTGGAACAGGGCCAGCTGCCAGAGGAAAAGCAAGTTTTCCTTGAAACACATGGGTTTAAGACACCCATGAGACCCTGAGGGAAGATTGCCAAGTAGGATTTCTGTCCCTGCCCCCATTCTCGGGGCAGAAGGCCTGGGTAGAACTGTGCTTTTGGAAATTAGCGTGATCTGTTTTCTTTAAGACCAGGTAGATCAGGAAGAGTCAGCAAAGAAATCAGACCAGGCAATCTAGTTAAATTTCCTTGCCTAAACTGTTGTGTTTACTCCCCTTCGACGAACATGTGTCCTGCTCCTCTGGGGTTGCCAATCACTAAAGGTTCAAAGATATAAACAGTTCAGATGGCACCTTTGCTGCTCTCAGCTCTGAATTCTGCTTCTTGTGAGGAACAGTGCATATATGTTTTTCACAGCTCCCAAATAAAAATCCACTGTCCCTGGGTGTAGTGGCCCACACTACAATCCCTCTTATACTTGGGAGGCTGAGGCAGGAGGATTGCTGAGAGTTTGAAACCAGCCAGGGCCACACAGCTAGACCCTGTCTTAGAAAACAAAAGAAATGAACAAACAAACAGAAAAATAAAGCACTGCGCCAAACTCTTCACTCAGGAACCACCTCCCAAAAGCATCCATGTGTGATTTCATTTGTTCTGCTTTTCCATATACATAAATTCTTTGGAAGGGTTTGGCCTGTTTTCATTAACCTGATCTTTTACAGCTAATACAAGTCTTACAAGAATTCAGCTTTTGCACTTATTGTCTCACCATAAGATAGATTAAAAATTTTTGGAAAATTAATATATGCCACAAAAACAAGGCCAAGACATGAATCTTTTTGGGGGACGGGTGGTACTAGGGATCAAACTCCGGTCCTTGCACTTGCAAGGCAGGCAGTGGAACCACTGAGCTAAATCCCCGCCCTCCAAAACATGAATCTTATGCGGCAGATTGTCTGGTTCCTATAAAACTCTTAAAAGTGCAGCTTAAAATTCTTGGTTTGCTTTCAGATGTGCTTTTAGATACTTCAAATATTTCCTCTCTCTCTCTCTCTCTCTCCCCGCCCCCCCTCCCCGCCCTTTTCTCTAGCTGTGCTTCTAGAGAATTTAATTACTTTTGTATTTAGAGTTCTGGTTTCTGTTAGGAAAAAAACAACATCCCCTCCGCCTTTTCAGAATTATGCCCTGAGAGACACATTCTTTTTCCACTCGCCAACTCTCACTTCCAAACAGCAAATGAAACTGCTGTCAAGGAGAGAAAGAACCTTCCCCACCTCACAAAAGCAAAATATCAAGGGACAAAATTTGAAAAGCTAACCTGAGGGAGGTAGTGTTCAGGTTCCTCGTGCCTTTCAAATACATTTCTCTCAGCTCTTCCTGGTTGTCTAATCCTCTAGATAGAAACGAGTAGTCAAAACCTTTAGCCCTTATGTCACCAACTGGGAGGACTTTGTTGGCACAGTGGTTTAATTTGTAACTCTGCTTTTATTGTTTCCTTGATAAGCAGGTCAAGATCACTGCATCTTCCTCATACTCCAAGTTTGTCTGAGGTCTCTGTTCCTGGGTTCTCCGGCCCTTGCCGCCCTAAATACCTCATTTATAGCACTGCTGCTTTCTGGGGTTTCAGAATTATAATATTCATAATATAATATGGAAATGGAGTTTTATATCTTGTCCCTTTTGATCCTTTTCCACCACTCCTCTGTTTACTATAAGTAAGTTTTCCATGGAGGAAAGGTCTCCTTCATTCTGGTGGACTTGAATAGTTTTGGGTTTGCTGATTATTGTTATTTCCCAAACTCTTTCCGGGGGATGGGGAAATCAATGATTTGGGTACAAAAACAAGAGGTCCCTAGAATTAAGAAAAGAGAGCATTATTTTCCACCATTCAGACAGTTATTATTTCAACAGATACAGCAGTTATTTCAAATCTTTTCTATTTTTCTTAAGCCTCAGAACCTCCCGTCTTCTTCTCATTAGATGGCTTTACCCTCAACCTACTGAGAAGATCAAAGCTGGAAAATTCCAGATTGAGACTTACAAAGTTGCCCATGTTCAGTCACTCTGAATCTCAACCCACTCCTCCTGCATTTGAGGCCCCCTCCTTACCTACCTGTTTCTCAAACAACAGTCTTGGGCTCTTCTCTTACTCCACTAGTGATTCTCATTCTCTCTGATCTCCTAGTCTCACCATTTTTCCTGACCTTACATGAACCTTGTGACAAACCTGGTTTTCCTTTGTTCCCAGATAATTCTCTCCTGTTTTATTCTGGAGTACTAGCCTGACTTGCTCTTTTTTAAATTTATTTACAAACATTGAGTCCCTAAATACTCTCTGACCATTGCAATTTAGCTTCTATCCTGAAGATCTTATCCAATGTTCTTTTCCACATCGATACCATTTGATATCACTAACCCAGCCTTTTTTGCTCTCTCTATATAAGATAGGATGCTTCTCAATTGTCAATCCTTCCACATTTTCTCCTACTTTCCCCCCGATTCTTTTTTAAAAAAATAATAGTTCTATTTAGCTAAAATTTGTACACTTACAATTTACAAACTTAAAACATATGACTCGATAGATTATAGCATATTGACAGTGTGTAGAGGGGGACCAGGCCAAACTGTCCCAGTGAAACCTGTCCTCCAAGTCCTAAGAACAGACACAGCCTATTGCCTTCCATTGGCAGTTGAAGTCCCATGAAATAGGAATGTTTATTTCCTAAATATAAAATAGATTTCATAGAAAAGACCCATTTTTTAGCATTTTATAAATTCACATTTTGGTCAGTATCAAAGTCCACAAGAGGACACTCTAATGTTATTTTATCTTAGTGCTATTGTCTAACAAGTCAAACAGGTCAAGCAAGGAGCACCAAGAAATTCAGCAACCAGTAAGTCCAAATGCAGCATAAACAAAACAGGAATACAAGATCTTGCCTGCAAAAGTAAAACATCCCATCAAAACAATATCATAATCTTCTCAAGTTTCTCCATGTAAAATTATCATCATTTTAAAAATCAATGCATACAAATTCAAGGCCTCAGCAATTGACAAACAAAGATGACAATTTCTGATTTACCTAAATGAGTCACAATCCAGAATCCATGAAACAAAAACAAACTCTTACCTCCTTCCAATTATCTCACTGGGCCTCCAAGTGATACAGGGCCTCCAAATGATATAAGGGAAATAACATAATTCCTAACCTGCTAGATGTCAGATACACTGAGTTTGTGTTCCCCAAAATTGAAAAATGAATTCCAAGAAATAATGTAGGTTAAGAGTAGGAGATATTTAGTGAGATAGATAGCACCTGAGAGGCACGAGAGGCCCTAAAAATGAGTTGCCTCAGACTCTACTTCACAGAGGAAGTTTTATACAGTAATATCATGAGGTGAGCATAACATGGCACAAAACTATGATCAACCAATAGGATTACAAGTATAGTTGTTTAGGTAATAGTGATTCAATGGGGAAGCCAGTTACGTAGCAAGAGTGCATGGAAAGAATAAGGACCTTTATAGGAAAAGATGAGTCAGAAGGAACTGGTCATCCACCTAGGTGGCTAATGCCTACCTAGATTTTATTGAACCAGGTAATACTAAACACAGTGTGTTGCTTATCCCTTGGGGAGGTATGTAGGTGTTCTATCTTTATTTTGAAACCTGGCATCAATGAATGTGCCTCTAGCCACAATTGTAATGTGTTGTTATCTTCTGCACTGAGTTTTTGAGGGTCTAACCTGTCTGACTGCCTATAATATTTCTACCTAACTTAACTGTCTTTAATATCAACTTTTTAATAAAATAGAAACCATGCAATGTTCAAATTTATGTGTCTGATTTACTTCACTTAACATTATGGCCTCAAGTTGCCTCCATTTTCCTACAAATGCCTCAAATATATCTTTCTTATCACAAAGTAGTATTCCATTGTGTATATATACCACATTTTATTTATCCATTCTTCTGTTATTGGTCATTTAGGCTATTTAGCTATTATGAATTGTGCTGCTATAAACATTTGTACACATACATCACTGTGGTGTGATGTTTTTAACTCTTTGGGGAAGATATGTAAAAGGGGAATAGCTGGTTCAAATGCAATTTCTATTTTTAATTTTTTGAGGAATCACAATACTGATTTCCACCATGTTTATATCAGTTTACACTCCCACCAACAATGAAGGGTTCCTTTCTCCCCACATCCTTGTCAGCATTTGTTTTTAGTTAATTTCTTGAGGCAGCCATTCCTTCTAGAGTGAGATGTAGGTTTCAATGATTATCCCTTCTAAAACTCATTGAAATTCAATTGCAATGTAATGACATTGAAAGGTAGACCTTTAAGTGATGACTGGGCTCCGCCTTCCTGTAGGTTTAGTTCTTTAATAAAAAGTGGGATTTGGTTCTCTTGGCTCTGCCATTCTTCTGCCATGCAAAGACATAGCATTATGCTTCCCTGAAGGACAGTGTTAAAAGTGCCATGTTTGAAATGAAGACTAGAATCTTCCCCAGACACCAAACCTGTTAGCCACTTTAATCTTGGATTTTTCAACCTCCAGAATTGTGAGAAGTCAGTTTCTGCTCTTTATAAATTACTCAGGTTCTGGCATTTTTTCATAGCATAAAATGGACCAAGACATTTGCCCCTTACCTTAATTTCCTATGAATCTAGATATCATTACATTTTCCCTTTGTCCCCCTTTTTCTTTTGTCTCTCAGTCATTTTATCTACAGATGTTTCCAGGATCGAGCTCTTTTCCTTGTGTCCTAATATCATCCCTCCCTCTCCAGATTTTCTGTTGCCTTGACATCCCAGTGTTAATTCTGACCTTTTGCTGACTACTCATCACATTTTAGTCTACATCCTCTAATTACTTCTCTAATATTCTTCTCATTTCTCTTTCTACAAGTCAAACCCTCCACCACACACACTGCTGCTAATAAAGATCAAGAGTTCATAACTTCTAGTAGCCTAAAGAAATGCATTCCTCAATTTGTTCTCCCTCAAACTTCCCCAACCTAACTTTCTAGCATTATCTACATATTTTTCATAAAAGACCTGTCTTTAAGAATCTAGTTTTAGCCAAGTGTGGTGGTGCACTCCTGGAATCCCATCACTCGGGAAGGTGAGGCAGGAGGATCGCTGTGAGTTTGAGACCAGCCTGGGCTACATAGTGAGTTCCGGGTCAGTCTCAACTACATAGTGAAACCCTGTCTCAAAAAAAAAAAAAAATCTAGTTTTAATCCTCTTAAAACCTTCTCTTACCTCTCTTTATAGTCACCAATGTTATTCCTCTTGCCTGAGGGTTTTGTTTTGTTTTTCCTTGTTTAAATGTTATACATTCTGTATTGAATGCATTAACCTACCTTCAGTTATTCTGTCCTTGGGACACTTTGTCCAAGGTACAATATACTGACATCCAATAGACACCTTCCAGTCTGCTTTCTTGAAACTGACATCTGTTCAAGATCTTCCTCCACAACCACTCTTCACCTTTCTCCTACTTCGGGAATTTTCTTTGCCCTATGTGATGTATTTCTTCCTGGTGCTGCCAGAGTGCCCCATCATTTCCTAACAAAGGAGCAGGCACATTAGAATCTCTTTCCCATGATAACATAAAAAGTAATATAAGGGCTGGCGATTTAGCTCAGTGGTTCCGTCGCCTGCTTCGCAAGGGCAAGGTCCTAAGTTCGATTCCCCAATACCAAAAATAATAATAATAATAATAATAATAATAATAATAATAATAATAATAAAAGTAATATAAGGGGCATAAGAGGCAATGTGTTATTTAGTCCACTGGTGTTTCAAAAAACTTAATTGCCTTTATGAAGAATCCTCATTCTACCTAAGTAAGTGTCCTTTGTTTTCAAAGTTCTCTCTTGATTTTGAACTGGGCAATCTATGACAATAAATAAGTTAGCCTGAGATTAGCAACTCTGTTGCTTGCAACACACAAAGTCTGCTTAACACACTATTCTATCCTCAAATGTCAAAAATTTTCATAACAATTTAATAGGAAATTTGTGTAAATTGAACCCAAAGTTTTGATCCTGGAATTTTATATACACATCCTTTAATTTTTTGTTGATGTTTCTGTTGGTACATGTTAGAGTACAAAATGATTCCCTTCATCACACATTGTATATAACACATCTAATCCATCTTTCCCTCTCTCCCCAATCCTCCACGTTCCCCCGCTTTCTCCCTCCTGCCTCTCTTTATGCTGTCAGTACACGTAAGATGGGATTGGCAGTGGCAGACTCTAGAATGTGCATCCTAGAAATAAGACTACTCATTTGCCTTCAATACTCAGGCTTACCCAGGTGGAAAATTTAACCTTGGCAAGCGTCTTCTTCTGAAGAAGCCTTTTATGGTCACTTCTACTTCCAATTCTTTCCTTGCCTTCTCATTCCTTCCCTTCCCTCTTCTTCCCTGCTCCCCCCTCCTCTCCACTTCCCTATCCTTCCTCAGCCCTTCTGCATCCTAATCCTGCCAGTGACAGTGAGAGATATTCATTATTGTATTATTTATTATATTTATGAATTGGTTATATTTATTATACTTATTATTTAGTAGATATTTAGATATTAGTTAGAGTAAATTTAGGCACTTATTTTTATTCTCTTAAAACATCCAAAAAAGACTACCATCTAGACATAGAAGACAACGATCAGGAAACTGACAACTATGTTCCATACCACATGGAGACAGGCTGTAAGAAGACACTTCCCACACGGAGCACTCTGGAGCACATAGAAAATCACTGGCTTCCTGTGTGGAAGAAGAAATTCAAACAGGACAATAGAGACTGCTGAAAACACTCTGCAAGGGGAACTATGCAAAAGACCTATTAGCCAGACATGTCATCGCAGGCACTGAGGTGGCCGTGAGAATAACTGATAAAACTGCAGTTAGTACATTAAGACTCCGGAAGCTGGACAGAAAAGTAAAAATCATGAAGATTTTAAATGATCCAAGTATACTATAGTTGCCTGACATCAATGAAACAGAAAAATTCTGTTTAGTAATGGAATATACAAAAAATGGTAAAATGCATGACTATTTGGTTTTCCATTAAAAACTGAATAAAAAAGAAGCAAGAGCTAAATTTGGACAGATCCTGTCTGCAGTAAAATATTGCCACAGTAAGGGGATAGCACACAGAAACCTAAAGGCCAGGAAATTATTAGTAGATGAGTATATGAACATCAAAATAGCAGATTTAGGATCCAGGTCTGAATTTTCCGTGGCAGTCCTGCACATGCAGCTCCAGAAATCCACCTGGGCAAGGAGTACGAGGGGCTGGAAATTGATGAGTGGAGTCACAGTGTGTTTCTGCATTATCCAGTCAGTGGGTCACTCCCCTTTGATGGAAGAGACTAAAAGCATCCTGTGGTGGTCTTGCACATGCAGCTCCAGAAATCCACCTAGGCAAGGAGTAGCAGGGACTGGAAATTGATGTGTGGAATTTCAGCATGGTTTTCTATAATCTATTCAGGGTGTCACTTCCCATCCATGTCATGCTCACAGGGTGACATAAAACTCCTCCATACATAGTCAAAGACTCTGAGAAAAGGCTTGTAAGCAATTCCTTATCACGAACCCAAAGAAGCATGACACTCTAAAGCAAATCATGAAGGACAGCTGGATAAATAAAGGGTGTGAGGGAGATAAACTTCAACCATTTGTTGAAAAAGAGGTAAATATCTCAAAGCAGAAAAGAATAAATATCATGATTGCTAGGGGGTTCCCAGATAAAGAAATTCACAAATCTCTTTCAGAAAATAAATGTGATGAAAACTCAGCTACCTCTGTTTTGCTGGGGAGAAAAATCTTCTGAGCCCAATTCCGGTCACTCCAGTTCTAGCAGGCACCTTTCACTTGCTGAGAGGCAAACTTACAGCAACCTGAGGAAAATGCCCTGGTCGGGGTCCTGGCCACAAAGTGCAGAAAAGCTTGTCTTGCAACAAGACTCAAAGACTGCACACTGACTGTGCTGGTCCAGCTATTTCTTTACGAGTTTCCCAAACAAAGAAGAGTCAGAGGAACACTGCACATAGTGACCTTAATGAAAATGAAATTCCCTTCAAGAAATCTTCAAGAAGAGCTATCAAGAGTAAGAAAGCTAATGTAGCCAGTTCCATGCTTGGGAACCCAAGTTATTCCAACATAGCAGATATTCCCAGATGCAAGAAAAGCCCTCTATGCCCTTTAGTGTCATCACTGAATTGTTTGGAATGATGGAGCAAAACTCTTACTTTTGCAGTGAAAGAACTACTACAGACAGGTGCTTTGTAGTTCATAATGTGCAAGACAGCACAACCATTCCTGATAAAAGAGCACCAGATGCTTCAGTCCAAACTTTTAGCAGTGTAACCATCCTGGTTGGCACCCACTTACCAAGAGGTAGCACCAATGATAGCACTTTGGTACCAGCCTCAGGAGGTTGGAACTGCAACATAAAATGGCCCACCTCTATCACCCGGTCTTTCCCAGAAAGATATACCACTGTCCCAGGCTCAATGTCAAGGCTCCACTAATCTTTTTAAGAAATTAACTTCAAGGGACCGGGGGTGGGGATTTGGCTCAGTGGTTCTGCCCCTGCCTTGCAAGCACAAGGGCCCAAGTTCGATCCCCCATACCAAAAAAAGAAAGAAATTAACTTCAAGACTCAAAAGGCATCACAATATATCTGCCAAGCAAAAGCACGGAAAGAAAGAAGCAAAACCTCATATCCCCCACCTCACTTGGAAAATGAAAACTACTAGTTCCATGGATCCCAGAAAAATGCTGAGGGAGATCGAAAGAGTCCTTCCTGGATGCAAATAACTGTGACTATCAGTCAAGGGAGTACTTCAGTGTCTCCTGCATCAAAGGTGATGGGCCTGTGAGAAGCCTGTGCAGTGGGAGAGAGAAGTCTGTAGGCTGCCAAGACTGTGACTGAATGGGGTCTGTTTTAAGTGGAAGGCAGAGGCACATTCACAGCATTTAAAAATATTGCTTCAAAAATTGTCAGTGAGCCAAAGCTGTAGCCCACTAATCGCTGTTTAAATAAGGGGACAGTTGAAAGTGTCCTGAATACTGATGGAAATATATAGAATAATGTTTAGACAATAACATTTGCATCTTCTAAATCATGGCTTAAAGTCTGAGAATGGGAAAAAAACATTCTCGTAACTCACCAACCTCTGCAGTCTGCTGTGTCCACTGCCCCATTCCACCGGTGCATTTCTCCATGGAGACCTCCAGGGTTGCCAGTAGTCACTGTGCATCTGCACATTCAAGCCATCCTTCCCATGCAGTGAGTCAGGGTTCAGGGAGAAAATGCTACTTGCTACCACCTTCTTCTGTATTGAGGTGGCTCTCTCTTCATTCTCCCTATGGCCCTTCATTCTTGCTTCAGATCATTTCTGATTCCAGGGGACCCACTACTTTCTCTTTCTCACATTGCTATATTCCAGTGTCTGAACACCACATCTCAGAGAGGCTGTTTCTGTGCAGTTCACTACTCCTCCATCTTTCTGGAAGCTGATTTGTCTTATTCAAGTGCAGTTGATATTCAAAATAGACAAATAAGGGTACAGACCATTAGTTATCAGATGATAAAGTCCTAGAAACCCAACCT
Organism: Fukomys damarensis; assembly: GCF_012274545.1. Taxonomy (NCBI): domain Eukaryota; kingdom Metazoa; phylum Chordata; class Mammalia; order Rodentia; family Bathyergidae; genus Fukomys; species Fukomys damarensis. The sequence continues at coordinate 17,302,213 of NW_022900922.1, forward strand.
ACACTGTGGTGACTTTGGTTAATAATAAGTACTTCATACTTCACAGTTGTTGAGAGTAAGTAGATCTCAAGGGTTCTTACTACATACGTGCATACACACACACATGAAACTAGGTGAGGTGAAGGGATAGGTGTGTTAGCTTGTGGCAGTCACTTCATGGTGTATGCATATATCAAAACATTGCATCACACACCTGAAACATACAAAGTTTTTATTTGTCATTCATAGTAAAACTGGGAAAAGTTGTCATCAAAATATATATTTTTCTCTCTTCTTTCTTTTCTTTCTTTCTTTCTTTCTTTCTCTCTTTCTTTCTTTCTTTCTTTTTCTTTCTTTCAGCTAAGCTTTGGGACTTTCATTTTCCTGAGTCTCTTCTTGGGTCTTGAAAGAAACCTTATGGCCACATGGTTTTGGAGAGTTTGCAAAAGTAAAAACATTATAACCACACATCACAAAAATAGTCCAAGGACTAAACAGTCCAATACATATTTAATACCTGCGTATTCATTGACAATTCCTTCACCCAGGGAACAGCTACTACTCAGGAATTTGGACCCAGACAAGCTGTAGCACAGTGAACTCTGTAGCTCAATTGTTTTACTTGAAACATGAGAGGATCACTTCTGCTCCTGGTGAAAATGGAGAGGTTTAGACAATTCTTGGCTTCTGCCTCTACCTAATAAAAAGCTAGATATAAGAGCAAATCATTTTGTGAAGAACACACAAGAACAATGAAATGAACAGAAAGATAATATTTTACAGATGAGCAGATATCTCCATCAATGTTCCACTTCCTCCCCAAGCAATGTATTTTCCATCTGAATCAAGAATAAAAACCCTGTTTGTCTAAGCAAGAGTGCCAGAGCAGGGCAGAGAGAACTCAGCCAAGCCAAACACTGTCACCATCATATATGTTTGGATATAAAAAACACATACAGAGTAAATCCTAGGTCAGTAGAGAAATCTCAGTAGAGCTGACAATTTTATCCTAATGTAATCCAGAAATATAATGTGATCTCAATGAATGTTGCAAAGCTAAGTTGCTGCTCCTAGAAGCTTTAAAGTCCCTATCCTTCATCTTGTCTACAAATGTTCTGCTTTCTAAGATGTGACGTAAGTCCAGGTACTGACCATGACCATGCACACACAACTCAGCATTGAAGTTTTACCCACATCAAATATGTTGAATGTTGTATGTTAGTAAGCCTTTTTTTTTTTTTTTTGGTACCAAGGATCGAACTCACAACCTTGCACTGCAAGGCAAGCACAGTGTCACTGAGCCAAATACCCGTCCAGCTAATAAGTTTTTATTTCCTTTAATTAATCTGTCGGTCTTTTCTGTAAGATCTCAGCCACCACCAACAAATCGAACGTTTAGGAAAATTCTTTTTAAAAATTTCTGAGTGCCAGACATAGTAGCGCACATCTGTAATACCAGCATTTGCATTTCAGACGGCGAGGCAGGAAAATTGCCCTGTCTCCAAAAAATAAAATGAAATAAAACAATAAAAAAGAAACATTCTTAGTGAGTTGGAGTGAGCGTAGTCTGTCATCTCTTTCTCACTGACCGCAAATGTAAGGCCCGGAAAGTTTCTGTGGAACTGGTATTTGACCACTCTGAAAAGCAAATTACAACAGAAAAGTAGAAAGTGAGACTGAAATTTAAAAAACCATTGAACTAGCAGGTCTGGTGGCCCACACGTATGACTCCACACTCTGGGAGGCTGAGGCAGGAGGATTGCAAGTTCAAGCACTGATGGGGAACTTAATGATTTAGTGAGACCCTGCCTTAAAATAAAAAAGAACCAATATGTAGCTTATTATGAAAGCCCTGGGTTCGATACCCAGGAGAAAAAGGAAGGAAAGAAGAAGAAAGGGAGAAAAAAGAGGAAGGGAAGGGAGGGAAGGGGAAAACAGAAGGGAAGAGAGGGAGAAAAAAGAAAACAAAGAGAAAGTTGTTGACAAACTCACCCTTAGTGGTGTAAAAATAGAAATTCTTAGCAAAGAAATGAGAGAGATAAGGACAAAATGAAATTTTTAAAACCTAAGAAATATAATAGCAAAATAAAATCTCTGTGTGGGATCAGCAGCTGAACCAAGAAGAACCAGTCGGTGGGCTTGAGGTAGGTTATTAAACGATACCTGACCTGAAAGCAGAGAGAGAGAAAAGGAGTAAACAAAGAGAGAATTGGGGATCTGTGGGACACTAGTAAGGGGTCTAATACTTATGGTATTTTTGACCCAGAAGATGACAAAAAAGTGGGACGGAAGGGTGAGAAAACAGAATAATGAGAAGAGGGTTTACCGTGGGAAAGGATGAGTTTTGTAATTAGAAGTGATCTTAACCTAACCTAAAATATCTCAGAACTTCTGATTGTAAATTTTAATAAATCCTACCCAGTGAAATTGAAAAAGCCTTTATAGTTTTAAAAAATTAAGAGAAAGATGTAAGAAAATATTGTACCATGCCACAAAGGACTAATGTCTTAAATAAAGAAAGAACCATAGGTCAGAGTCAGGGGGAGGGAGACTAATAACCCCACAGAGAATTATTGAAAGGAACTAGAGATTTTCTAGAAAGGAAAATAAAAATGGCTGTTGTGGTTTCATTTTGTTTTTATTGTTTTGTTTTTTGAGTCAGGGTCTCACTCTGTACTTCAGGCTGGCCTTGAACTATGTAGCCCAGGCCAGCCTTGAACTCATGGCAATCCTCTTGCCTCAGCCTCCCAAGTGCTGGGGGTTTACAGGGGTATGCCACTATGCCCAGTGACAAATGGCTTTTAAACATACACAAGTACGAAGAAACTCCCACAATTTATAAAATAGAAGCTACGGAACAATTTTTACCTCTGATAGTATGTTGGATAAAATACAGTTGGTTAAAAACAGATACATGTTCAAATATACTGTTGATGGATGCTGTGGATAAAATGCTTGCATCTCCCCAGAGTTTGTAGGCTGAAGCTCTAACCTCCAAGTGATAGTATTTGAAACTAGAGCCTGCTGCCCAAAATTGGGTTTTGATGACAACCAGTGGCCTCGGGAGCTCTCTCTTTTCTCTCCTGTCTCTCTCTCTCCTTCTCCTCCTCTTACCCTCTCCTTCCATCTTCCTCCCCACCTCAGTACCTCTCTCCCCGTGTCACGGAAGGATACAGCTAGAACACAACCCAGTCATCTACAAACCAGGAACAGTACTCACCACAATCTGAACCCTGCCAGCCCTTGACCTTGGCGATCGCAACCTCCAGATCTACGCAATAATAAACTTGTGTTGCTTACGCCACCTAGTCTATAGCATTTTGTTACAGCAGCCCAAAATGACTAACACAGTGAGTGTGTGAAATGTTATAGTCTCTATAAAAAGAGAGCTTCGTATTTAAATCTCAGGTAACTTTGACCTAGTAAATGAACAGGCAAGCAGTGGCTTGAAGCTGCACTTGTACAGACATGAGTTGAAAGGATTTTTATGCAAGGAATGTCACTGTTCATAAACAGACAGAATACAACCAGTTGTATCACCTATATATCATACAATATGGCACTATTTGAAGTGTCTTATAAATATGAACTCATTGAATCCTCCACACAACCCTCTGAGACCAGAACTGTTCTTACCCATGTAATAGCAAAACAGTGGAACAGGATTATTTTTAAAAACATTTTCCAAGAACTGTTGTATATTTGACCAGTTGTGAAAAAGTCAGGCTTACGTGTTCAGACCACTTTTCCTGAGCTTTCTGGGCAAGTATTTCACATAGCCGAGCCCGCTAGACCCAAGCTAGAAAATATGATGCTTTTTAAGGGAGGGCTAAGGAATATTTGTGAACATTAATGTAAGTTGTTGCAGTCCACTAAAAATATTCAGTCAACTCTCTTTTCTGCACACAAAAATATATTTCCTCTCTTCTCGAGAAAAGCCAGCTCAAAAGTCAGTGCCACTCAATCCTAGCGTCAGGCCTGAAGTTCACAATTTTGTGATACTGAGTCTTCATATGGCTCTGTGATTCCAGAAACTCATGGATTAACAAGATGAGGTGTGTGCTCCTCCACGAAGCCATGCACACCCAGTGTGCCATGCTAGTGCACAGGCAGGACAGCTCAGACACAGGAAACACACTACAATTTATAGTTCAAAGAAATCTGAAGTCAGGTGGGAACCTGTGTCAAGGTCTCCCTATTCTCGAGTGGAAAATACTGTAGTCCCTGATTACTGTTTAGCCCACAATCATGAGTAGTTTCCCCCAAATATCATTCTTCTTGGGCTCAGAGCTTCACCCTCAGGGCAGTTCTTCCATTCCATCATCCTCGGTGCCATATTTAAAGAGTCTGTGCAGAGTGAGAAGATTTCTCAGCCCAGCGTTAACAATAAAAAAAAAAGTCAAGACCCAAGAAACGTTTTAGTCCTTTGTAAGTCACAGCCTCCTTTATCCAGATTATTATGTCACTTGAAATCTTAACCAGTTTCTAATATATTTGAGTACCTGTGCCAACAGTAATATCTACTACTTTTTTTGAGAGGCCATCACCTCTATGCCTTTCTTTTTTGCAAGCTTCTTAACTAGCTACAGTTACTTAAGGGACATGGTCTTAGTCCACGCAGGGATTTTTAACAGTTGACGAGATCATCACCACCATGACTTGATATTTACACAAGGTTAAGTTTCAAAAGGACTTTGTTACTGAAATCGTTTCTCCATTTTATCTTTAACTGGAGTTAAGCAGAAGTTGCAATTTCTACTCAATGAATATAGAATTTTTAGTTGCTTTCAATTTCCACACCAGCAAATTACTTTTTAAGATTATGTCTTCTTTTTGTAGTCCTTTGTGAAAAATAGTCAATCATAAACAAGCAGTTTACATTAACCTTGCCTAGAATTTCATCAAAAATAATAAGCTTACAAATTGGCTTTTATTAAACTTAAGGAAAAGAAAAAAAATAATAATAAGCTTTGTAGGGAAATAACCTACAAAGTTTTTACATTTTCTAAATGTTTTACTAATACAAATTGGGGTCTACTGCTCTTCTAAACCCCAATTAACAGTTTATATTCTGCTCCCACTCAAATCTTGAAACTAATGGCAAAAAAACCCATATTTAACATTTTTTTAAAAAATCTAAACCTATGGTAACACCCCATTATATCTGGAATTCACTTCTGTATTGGTTACGAAAGATAGAGGTATATTGTGGTAATGAACGAAAAGCTTCATTAGTGGTATATAGCCTAGTTTTCTTTTCTGCTTCATGGCATAGATTTAACACAAGCCAGCAGCAGCTTTGCTCCTTCTTGTCCTCATGGTGAAACCAGGATGATATATAGCCTCCATCTGCCACATCGCCAGCTCCAGGTCAGAGGAAAGTGGGAATACTTATGACTGGAAATTACACGTGTTGTTTCTGCTCAAATTGCATTGATCAAGCCAGTCTCATGATCCAGAAGTGCATCAATGTGGCCAGCATACAATATCTGTGAAAAATAATATGGTCTACCACGTGTGTACAAAAGGAAAAGAGAAAAGATTTGCCCTCTAGCTTTATTGAAGTGATCAGAGCTGCCCATCTCATCCCTAGATCTCTCTCATCTCCCTTGCAAGAACCAAGAGGTGGCAGTAGAAGAGGATGGAGGTAGCACTCCCTGGATGTGTCCTAGGAGTACCCACCACACCCTATAGTCCACTTTATGACCTCTCTTAAATAAAGTTTAAAACCCAACCTTTTGCCTGCTCTGCAATAATGAAACCACACCCTTTAATATTATGGGGAGTGGGCCTCTCTGAATAAGTTTCAGCATTTTGTCTTCATTATGTTTTGTCATACAATTATGTTTTCTGCATACGTAGAAATGAAGAGTATTTTTGTTTAATGTATCTGCTGTTGTTTTCTCTCCATATTTTCCAGAATTTTTCTGTTTCCTTTTAAGAAAAAAAGTTTGCACGTGGACTTGTGCACACACACACACACACACAACTCACCTTTTCTTTCCTCGCCATCCTGGGACTCTGGCATTTATATTTTACCATCTAACATATTAGGCTTTAGATTAATATATATTTGGTCCATATATTCTTGTTTTGCTAAATATATTTCATGTAAACAAGTAACAAAAGTATATACAGGCCCCTTTAGCAAATTTTAAATTCAACACACGTCTTTGAACCTTTTGGCTTGGCATTATAAATCCTGTATTTTAGATTTTCCATTATCAGTATATTCCTAGGGAGCATAATCAGCTGGGGCAGCTAGAGACTGGTTGGTTTAAACTACAGAAGTTATTTCTCAAAATTCTAGAGTCCGGTAGCCCAAGGTCAAGGACAAGCAGATTGGTGCCTGGTGAGAGCCCACTTCTGGTTTGCAGGTAGCTCACTTCTCTGTGGTATCTTCCTTTGGGAGGAGCATTTTGAGCATTCTCTCCCTTCTGCTCTTAAAGGTCAGTAATTATGATCATGAGCCTACCCTCCTTGTGACCTAGTTTTACTGGCCAAAGTTTCCAATTTCTAATTCCCATCACATGGATGGTTAGGATCTCAACACCTGAATTGGAAGGAGACACAAACATTCCATCCATAACACTAGGTTTCTGGAAGGATTTTCCTGGCCAGAACATATTTGAAGAATCTGTACAGCCTTGGAAGTGTGATGTTATTTGCCTGAGCTGGAAGCTTTAATTTTACAAGTCTCCTATTGCTTTGAATCCAATCAGCCTTGCTCTTCTGTCATTGAAACAGGATCCTTAAAATGAGATTTCCTCAGCATCTACCCTGATCTACATGCTTATTCTCCTTCCTGAAGAGCAGTGTCACCACAACGCTAGAATAATTGTGCTTTACTCCTTCACCCTCACATAGCTGCATGAATGTTCTAACCAGACAGATAATAATGTATTGCAGGAATGTACCGGTTCCACTGTGCTTACCTTCATCAAGTACTTAAGAAGATCCACTTTGATACCAGTCTTCTCTATAGCCATAAGCATTCTATGATCATCTTTGGTGATATTTTTGGTGAATCGCTTTGAAAGGTCCTCGTCATTAGAATCAAAGATTCTTTTAAAATACCTTGATAATGGATCTCTTTTTATTGAAAGGCTGTTCCTTGTGAATTTCTTAATTTTGTATTGACTGTTTCCTATTCTATGATTGAAAGAAGCTACATCACCTACTATAACCTATCTCCAAAGTGGTAAACTACACCATAACCAAAACTTCTGTCATATCTCATTCCACTGGCCATGCAGCACAACCCTGATGCAATGTGAGAGAGAGCTATATAAGGTTACAAATATCAAGGGGCAAGAAAAATGGAGAGCCATGTTATAAGATGGGTGGCATAGAAGGTACACAATTCAAGTCATCTAAAAGTTCAACACTGTCTTAGAGTTGATCACTGCTCAGTTAGGAGACTTAGGAGTTTTTTTCTAATGCTGTATTCTATAATAAGACATGTGATAAGAGCTTTTGGGGAGCAGATTTCTGATTCTAGTGGCAATAAAACTATTTCACCAATGAACTTAGGATGCTCTTACATAGAATATATACAATAATTGTTAGGATTCATCCAATTATCTCCCACTTACTATAGTTTTTAACTTTATAGAACTTAAAGCTAATGTCTTTATTGGTAACTGTTCTTATGAATATAATGCTTTATCAGGATCAACTAATTTAGTGAACCACTTCTACACATGCCCTTGAATTGGAATCATGGAGACTTTTTCTTAGCAGCCCCAGGAGACAATAGCTCAGCTGCAAGTAATAGGCTTAAAGATCATCACAAACCAAAGATATTTTCAAAGCAGTTACCAATGTAAGAGCTGTGATTAACTATGATTTTCTTATCTATATGCTGCTGGTTGTGAATCATACTATTATTGGATAAGATACAGACATTTTTACTGAATTTATTTGCAAATGTAATAAATATTCAAGTTCACCGAGATGATTATGGTTAATTCTGTGTATTGTTGAGTTGCAAAACCTATTCACATGAGGGATCGTCTCTGTCTTTGCTCATTCAGACATGCAAATTTATTTCTAAGTCTGTCCTTAAAAGACTTCTTAAGCAATCTGGTAAAATCGCACTTCCTCTAGAAAGTCTCTAAGGATTTAGTATATGAATTTATAGGCTGATTAAAGTCAAAGAAGTTTTGAAAAGAAAGGAAGAACTTTATTTATTTATGTATGTATGTATGTATTTATTTATTTATGGTACCGGGGATTGAACTCAGGTCCTTTTGCTTGCAAGGCAGGCCACCAAACCGCTAAGCTAAATCCCCAGCAGGAAGGACTTCAAAGAGACAATAAAGGTCTCAACACTGCCTCTGTGATTTTGGTCCCTCAGACTTTTCAGCTACACATTATCACATATAAACCAGAGTATGCTGAATATTGGGTCAGTTCTTTCTAGAAAGAGGCCAGGCTTTTTTTATTTTTTGTACCAGGGATCAAATTCAGGACCTTGAGCTTGTGGCAGGCACACAGCCACTGAGCTAAATCCCTAGCCTCTTGCCCGTTTGTGGTTAATTGTGTGTTTATTATCCCATAAATCTGAGATAAAAGGACCTGGAATCTGAGAAAATACACCCCTGAGCAACTTGGGAAAGTTTGTAATGGGACAATGGAGCCAGTTTTCCCTCCCTATTTTCTTTACTGCAGGAAAGACTTGTTCCCATGATCTCCCTTTATGCCATGCAGGAATCATGCTGGGATTGGAGACCACAGACCCAGCAAAGTTTAAAGTGTCCCTTTGATTCTGCCTTCTTCTTAAATTCAAGAAAAAAATGAAATATAGGTTTTTCAAATGGGAAGGGGAGCGTGCGTTGGAGAGGGGGAGATGGATTGCGGGAATAACAAGTCTTCCCTGCAGGGGAAGGGGACAAAAGAGAATTAAGATGTGTTGGGCACATGTACAAACTCCCCATGACAAATATAAACATTATGTTCAGCAAATATATACTGATACTGAAAGGTAAATAAATAAAAATTTAAAAAATAAAATGCCCCTTTTCCTTTCAGTGTCGCTTGTATACAGATCTCATTTAGGGGCCTCTCTGGGATAGTTTATACGTAATGATGTGGAAATAGATGTTTAACAATTGACTCCAAGAGAAAAGTGAATACACACCCACAAAGCACACATACGCATACGTTTCTGTTTTTGTTTTTGCTTTGAAACTGGGGATCGAACTCGGGCCCTTGTGCTTGCAAGGCAGGCGCCAGAACCACTGAGCTGAATCCCTGGCCCCACGTGTTTATTAATAAAATTCAGGAAACCACTTAAAGTAAATGAAAAGTTTTCTGTTAAATATTTCTTTAATTTCAAAAAAACTTTTAAGCTAAAATGTTCTCTTGGTTTTTAATTTAGAACTGTAATTTTTAAATAATTGATAAAAGAAAATCAACTATTATAATTTTACTGCCAACAACTGTGTCACCCAGTCAGAATGCAAAGAACTAAGTAGCTATTATTTCATACAGAAGTCATGTACATGTCGACTGGATACAAAACTACAGATGTTGGTTCTTTTTCAAACATTTCGCCAATAAAATGAATCTGTGCCACAACTGCTCAGATGTGAATTCTACGCTCAGCTTCTTTTTTGGGTCAGATACTGCTGTACTTTTTAAAGTCTGAAATACCATTTCCCCATTATTTGGGGCTATTCACGTGTAGTAGCTACGGATATATCACGTTTTTAGATTCAATATGCATTGTTCACATTTTCTCCAAGATTTTCGGAAGTTCAGACAATCAACAAGACAATAAGTGGAACTTCCTACTTTAAAGTGTTGATTTCCATGGTGTAAAGATTCTCCCAGGCTGATTCCTAGCTACTCCCCATCACTGCGTGCAGAATAGTGCGCTATCAAGCGGCAGTGCCTCCATTCAGAGGGAGTTCACAGGCCCAGACTCAGCAGAACAGATCAGATACAGTAAATGCTGGCAAACGTTTAGGAAGTGGTAAGCTTTCACAATTCAAAATTTAATTTACTTAATTATACTTCTATGCAATTTAATTTTTAAAATGATGGTATGTAACAAACAGTTGGGAAGTTCCTGCAATTTCCTTTCTAAGTAGGTTTGCACTCACTAGAACCAAATCCAGCACAACGCTGGTGACTGTGCAGAAGGTAAGAACATACAGTAATTCCATGCTTCAGGGCGGAGCAAACTGGGTAGGTGTTTTCTGCATCCCCCATTACCACCCCACCACAATCCATCCATGTTCACCACAGTCCATCCACATTTGTGCCACCTGTTTCTCACATACTCACAGTTGACTGTTTCACTCCTACACACAGAAGCTTTGAGTGTGTGCCCTTTCGATTACAAGCTCCAGTCTCCCTAACTGACCCACCCAGACATATCTTGCCCCACATGCCTATAGTCTGTAGTCATATGAGATTAGTTTTTATTGCTCAGAGAAACCATCCCTGATCACCTTGGCTCACTGTCTTCTGTCTCCCTGAGTGGATCTTGCCCTTTCTCTGTGTGACATTTAGTGACACCCTCCTCTAGACGTGGCTTCCATATTCCTTTTCTGGGGGAACTTTCAACCCAGTAGCTCTCAGAAGCTCTCATACATGTAGATGTCATAGCAACAGCTTTGTATTAGCACTAATGATTTCCTAGAAGTATCTGGCTACTTCATTGATTCACATTTTAATCCATAAACTTCTTGCAACATTATCTAATGTGCTACTGATTTTCTGTTGCCAAGAGCAGTGCCAACCAAGTGTTTGTGCTTAGTAACCCTTGTTTAATGAGTGGGTGGATGGATTTTAAGGCCTTAAGTATACTAACATTCCAAAAATAAACTGTGTTCTTCATGTATTTTTCCTTAATAAAATGTTTTATAAAATTTTAAATTATTCTGTTTAAGATTTTTGCACTTATTCTCCAGCTAACATTAGCTTCAAGTTGTCTCGTGTTACTTTTGTCTAGTTTTGGTTTCATGGTAATGCCAGCCCATAGAATTCCATGGAAGTTCTATCTATTCACCCTCCTACTACTCCTTCAACATCCCAGAGCATCTGGTAGTCACTGATCTTTTTATTGTTGCTATGGTTTTGTCTCTTCCAGAATGTCGTATTGTTGGACTCACAGAGTATATACTGTAGTCTTTTAAGACTTACTTGTTTTACTCAGCAATGTGTATTTAAGATTCCTTCATGCCTTTTTGTGTCTTAGTGTCTTATTTTTTAAATCTCTGCATAGTACTCCATTTGCATGGATGAAGCACACTTTATTCATGCACCTACTGAAAAACATCTTAATTACTTCCAATTTGGGGCATTTATGCATAAAGCTGCTATAAACATTCATGTAGAGGATTTTGTGTAGATATATGTGTTCAGCTCATTTGGATAAATACCTAGGAGCAGAATTGCCAGATGATGTAGAGATCCTATTTTGTTTTATAGGAAACTTCCAAATTATCTTCCAAAGTGGCGCACAATTCTGCATTTCTACCCGTAATGAATGACTTCATCTCACATCCTCACCAGCATTTGATGGTGTCTGTGTTTTAGACTTTACGTGTTCAAATACATGTGACGTGGTCTCACTGTGGTATTAATTTGCATTTCTATCGGATACGTATATAAACCCCTCCCATGGGTTTGTATCTGTGTCCTTTTAAATGAAACATTCCTTCTCGGCTTTTGTTCATTTGTAATAGAATTTTTAAATGTTTGCAGTTAGATGTTCTGCATATATGCTAGATATCTGTCCCTTGTCAGTTGTATCACAGTTGTCAGAAGTCCAAAATCAAGATGTTATCAGAACTGGTTCCTTCTAGCTACTCTGAGGAAGACTTCAACTTGGGCCTCCAGCCTAGCTCTGATGGCTTCCAGAAATCTTTTGCATTCCTTGGCACAAGCCAAGCTATTTTGAGAGAGGAAATGACCTCCCATTGTGAAAAGAACTCAGAACCCCATAACTGCTTTTGTAAATATCACCACAGGAGCATAACAGTCTTCGTAGGGCCTGCCAGAATGCCATGCTCCCTCCAAATCACTGCTCTGCTTGTGTAACCTTGATTGCTATTTTCCCCTCCAATAAGATAAAGCCCCATAAGCCAGGCATAGTGGCATACACCTATAATCCCAGTGCTCGGGAGGCTGAGGCAGGAGGATCTCTGAGAGTTCAAGACCCGCCTGGGATACACAGTGAGTTTCAAAGCTGTCTGAACTGCATAGTGGGACCCTGCCACAAAACACACACACAAAAAAAAAAAAAAAAAAAAAAAAAAAAAAAAAAAGCTCCATAGACACTTAAAAACATAAAAAGGCAAAATTCTGTTTGAGGCTCTCAAACTGACAGGAGTCCCTTGCTGAGCTGCTAGAAATCTTCTTGTTCCTACTCTGTGACCGAGTTTGGTTTTCCCACAGTTTTACACTTCATTTGGTGAGCCGACCAGGAGGCTTTGAGGTCCAAAATGACCACTTGTGGCAGATTGCCTCTTGCACGGGTAGAGCAGAGGGTCTTGACTGATCGAGCAGTGAACTCCCGCAGAGCAAGCACTGACAGAATATTTTCTGTCATGTGGGAAGTCTTCCCACAAGGCCAGTCCAGGTGTCCAAGGAGGGCTTACACAGAGACGACCAAACAGCATTTAGCAGACATCTGAATCACAGCAAGGTTGAGGGGCCCTATTTCAGAGAGGAGATTCAGGGACAGATATCCAGAGAGGGCTCATACCCTCAGTGTTCGCAGGCTATCTGCTGGAGTGCAGTGAACCCAGAACACTTCAGGCCACCATTGGTGGAAGGGAATTTTGTTTGGCTGCATCAGTGAGCGCATGTGTGTGAATAAAATGGACAGCTCACTCTGCATTCTGGTTTGGATGAATAGGGTCGAAGCAAGTGCTGAGTCCTGAGCTGCAGTTCCAGAGCCACCTCATATAGCTTAGGGCAGCACTGCAGCAAAAACTGGAATCACTGGCCTGCCAATGCAAAAGGGGCCTGACATATGTCTGAGAGGAGACTCGCCTGTGAAGGGTGTCTTCATAGTTGGTGTCTTGTCTGTTGTCCATTTCCGTGAGATGTGAGACCATGGTCAGGAGCCAAAATAAGAACACTCTATAACGTACACAGAAGAACAGCAGAACAAACAATGACTTAGAATAGTAACCTCAGAACCCTTCCACGATGGTACATGGTTTTAGAACACTTGCTTTACTGGCTATCTGTGTGGATTTGAGTATGACATAGTTATATAGAAAAAGATATTTCTTAGGGTCAGGGATTTAGCTCAATGGTTCCTCCGCCTTCCTTGAACGCACAGGTATCCAAGTTTGATCCCCAGTCCAAAAAAAATGGCAAGAGGATCACAAGTTAGAGTCCAGACTATGCCTCAAAATTAATTATAATAACAACAACAACAAAGATCTGGGGACACAGGCCAGTATGGAGGCACTGGGTTCAATCTCCATACCCCACCCAAAGATAGAGAGAGAGAGAGAGAGAGAGATCTTAATTTGTTTATTGTAGTAAAAACAAAAACTTTTGTTTTACTGTACCAGGTATTGAACTTGGGCTTGCAAGGTAAGTGACAGCACCACTGAGCTAAATCCCCAGCCCCAAAACAAAATCTTTTAAAACCATGCATGTGCTGTTCCCACACTGGATGTTTTCAAAGCACTTCTCAGAGGACAAGACAGTTCTTTGTTAGGTGTTTTGTGCAACAGACCATGTTAGAGCAAAATTGGTCTCTTAATCCCTCCACTCCATTCACTCACTTTAGAGAATAGTCAGATATACTTATTTCTGCATGAAGGTTTTAAAATTAAGCCTTGTTTGTCCTTGCTTACTCCTTCCATACCCAATTTCAGTAGAATACTTCATTTCTAAATTTATAAATGAAAAAGAGCCAACACTCACCAACAAAGTTCTACTTTATTTAACTTATTAAGATGTCTTCTTATATAATACAATTTGTACAAAGTTAGAAAGATAAGTACTAGCATTTTTAAGCAGCTGCAATTATTACATTGAGTATAAATGACTTACGGAAACTTTGCAATAGCTCCTTCTCAGAAAATATGGATTGTTCTGAGGAAACTATTGATTCCAATATTATTTCATAGTTAGCTGTGGGGTATATTCCTCTGTAGGGGTTACTTGCATCTGATTTTTTATTTTCTAGTGCTGCTGAATCTATATATTTTTAAATTTAATAATCTATAATAATATTAGATAATAGTGATTGGGAAAAGTCTGCTAAAAATATTATCAGTACTCTACTAAGAAAAAAATTACCCAAGTAAATATATTAGTAAGTGCTTTTTAAAACATCTGTTGAGTTTCAACATGAGATTAACTTTTCTTCTAACTTTATGAAGTGAATGAAATTTATACTTTAATATTCAAGCAATCTTATATTCTTAGATGGGTCCTAGTTTGTCATTGCTAATTTTTAAAAAAAATTTTATTAACTTTGTCATGCTGGGGATCCAACCCAGGGCCTTGTTCATGCTTGTCAAGCAATCTACCACTGAGCCACGTTCCTACCCCATCATTGTTAACTTTTAATGGGCTTTCCAGTGTTGTTTATATTTAAAGGAAGATTTGTAGATTCTTATTCATGATTGAGAATGTTCTACACTTAATAGCATGCTTTGAGTTTTATCATATTTCTGAAAAAAACATAAACAGAGTTCATTAGCTGTTGATTTATCTTTTCCTTAAATATCTAAGAAACTCTCATGAAGGCCTTTATGCAGGATGTTAAGAGAATGGAGAGACCAACAGGTGAGCCAGCAGGATTTATTTAGGTGCACAACAGCTTGGCAGACTCATGTCCAAAGGCTGACCTCAGAACAAAGGAAGAGCTCTAGTTTTATACATGTCACAGAGGAGGGTTGATCTACCTAACTTGTGGACAGAATTAGAACAAAGGTAATCAGTCAAGCTGTGACAGCTTTGCAACTTAGTATATCCTGGTGGCCTTGGTCAGGTAAAAATAAGATCTTATGAGAACAGGAGGTTGTGAAACCTTACTTACAGGGGCAAAGTTATTTTTATTTATAATAGAATAAAGAACAACAGCTATAGGGAGGAGAAAGTCTAAAGGGGAGACATCTATGGTGGAGAAACTTGTTTTTCCTTTTTTTTTTGAGTTCTCCTTCAACCTGAAGCTTAAGGATGTTAAGTGACCAATGAACCCAACTTTTTGCTCCATACTTTTTAGTCCTCACTGCTTCCTAGGTTCACTTTAAGTGGTTTATACTACTATTTCAGAAACTGTTACATTTCATCAATAATTTCAAATCTATTAACATATTCTTTAAAACTATGTCCTTATATTTTTAAAATAATTCCTGTTTATTTTCCATTCTTTTTAAATAAAGTTTCCAAGAGATTTAATAATTTCCAACAAATAGTTCTCATATATATTCAGATCTATAGGCTTGGGGATAATTTTATGGACACAAGTATTGTTAAGAAAATAATTTTTAACTTTGCAAATTTAAAAAAAATTGTAAGCTTGCTATAAGTGTGAAGACTTCTGCTTTGTTTTACAATGTTTGAAGAATTTGGACACTTTTGTTTTTGTATAGAAATTTTATATTTGGCTGCTTTACTGTTCTCCGATATTTCTGTGTGTGTTTACTAACAAGGAGTGCTAAAAAAAATCAATATTTTGTTTCATATTCAATGTAGAATCAGTCTTAAGTAGTAGAATCAATATTTTCAGTAGTAGAATCTAGTGTCTGATATTCCTGAGTAGTGATAGAATGCTTGTCATTTTACTCTAAATTTCACAATGGCATTAGGGGTTTGTTTTTGTTTTTTTTTTTTAATGGTACCGGGGATTGAACTTGGGTCCTTGCGCTTGCAAGGCAGGCCACCGAACTGCTGAGCTAAATCACCAGCCCTAGCATTAGGCTTTAATTTGAGACATTTTTCTAAGTATTTCTATAAATTATCAGATTCACATGTGCCTTGTATCTTGATTTATTAACATGGAAATGCTTTACGACTTCAAGGAATGTAAGCATCCTAGACACCTGAAAAATTCCTTGTTGAAAGATACTTGCAAAAACTTGGAATAAAGTGGATAAAATTGCTGCTTAATAATGTCCTGTAAGCATTGGAGTTTACATGTCATTTTTCTTTGCTTCCAATTTAACCACTTCATCTAACTATAACCTCATTTAAAAATAGGGGTAGAGTTAGGCTGAATGGCTAGATGTGGTGGGGAAATCCTCTACCCAAAGAAGACCTGACATGAGATTCTACATCTTCATTCTTAGTCAACAGCCATGCCCTAATGCAGATGTGCTCCTTTCCCAAGACTGCTGGTGTTGCCAATGCCAGGATTCACCTAGCAGGCTGCTTTTCCATCTCTAAGTGGGTTCTGACACAGTTCCACCCAGGACCCTAAGTTCCTCTGTCAATATTACAGAGCACTAAAATGAGTGCCTCTATAAGCAGAAGTTCTGGGTCCTGCTCCTTTGAGAAAACTGCAGTCAGTTAAGGTTACTCTGGTAAATCTGCAGTTACTTTTCTCTGTAACTCCTTTTTTTAAAAAACATGGAAAACTAATCACATGGAATACATTTATTAATAATATAATAAATTTAACAAACAGTTGACTTATCTCTGCTCAGGAGTTACATGTAACTAAGTTTTCCAATGAAAATAAATTTAGGATATATCAATTTTCTTTAAAAGATGAGAAAATATAGGAACATCAACTCAAAGATAACTAGGCACATTCAGTGAGAATTTTTATTTCAATTATCCACAAAACAATATAGTACTTTATAAAAATATTAAGTTTTAGGCTGTCACTATTTATTTTAAAAAGTATTTCTTCTAGATGGCTGTTTTTGCCTACTTCCACTTTTGGTTAAGGGTTAAGTTCTACATTAAGTCACTGAAGACAAAAGCTGTTGGAAAAAACTTCAAATATACAAAAGTTTATTTTTCTTGGCATTTAAAAATACATAACAATTTTAAATGAATGCAAATTAAGTTAGTGTTGTATCATTATATAATTGTGATTAGAAGGAACTGCTCCATTCAATTAAAATCTAATGAATACCAATTTTCCTGACTTATTTTTCTGATCAGAATTAGCAAATAAACATAATCTCTGTGACTCCTTTGTAAATGTGGCTCTCTTTCCCTTCAGTCTCAGCAGCTCACTGGTCTGAATAATATGCAAAATGTTGACCAAGCTGATCTTGGCAGTGGCAACTCCCAGATCCAAAGCCATGGACACACTTTGCCTCAACTCAGGCTTGTCATCCTTTTGGAGCATCACCCACCAACTCCAGGTACAACGCCAGAATCCGAGGTACTCATAGAGCAGCCCTCGCAGAGATGGAGGTGGACTCAGTGGACCGTGGTAACTAAGGAGATGAGGGCTTAGCCTGCACCCTCTGGTGCTCAGATGGAGCTCAGAAGATTCCGTCATAACTGAAAAAAATTACCGTTAAGGCAGTTCCTGGCCTATTTACAGCATGAGAGCAGATTCATCTGACTCATCTGGTCAGTTAGTCATCATCCTATCAGAAGACCATACAGGGTTTACCTCATTTACATATAAGCCATTATCCAGTCACATGTAGGATGATTAAAAGAAACTTCATTTGCATAACGTCCTATAACTACCACAACTTCTCATCAGACACCGTTAGTTTGAACATTTTGGATATACTCTTTTGCAATACCACTCTTACATGCAACTGCACTAAGAGAGCTTGTAGAAGGTGGTCATTAAGACTAGAGGAGGGATAGGAGTAAGCACAAGACAGGCTACCAAGACAGATGTCCATATCTAGGTACTACAACAGGTGTACTCCCAATTCCAGATCTCTTCCAAGGCCATGAGCATTGTGAGTACTTTTGTCTGTGATGCTTTTGAGCACACCTTGAAGAGACCCAGACAGCCATGCAGCTGCTGCTGTCAGGGGAGCTGGCCAGGCACACAGTGTCTGAGGGCACCCAGGCTGTCACCAAGCACACCAGCGCCAAGCAAAATTGTCCAGCCACTGGGTGAAGATCACAAACTTTGTTGCTTAAGAGCAACAAGTTCATGGTCTATCAAATGTATTCTATTTTAGGCCATTTTCTTTTACATTCAATTATAAAGCAAGCAGAACAGATAGCTACACTGGTTCTACAGAGTGTATGAATTTAGAAACTATAACACTTTCAGTGAAAATTTATCTCCAGCAAAGCCATTGAGAGAGCTCTCAAATTTATAACCCTAGCTCTGAGTGGATGTTTCTACTGATAAATGGCATGGAGAGCAGCGCTTCACCTTTTCTAGGTCATCTCTTACCAATTCAAACCCTTTATCAGGTAACTGAGCCAAAGGGGCCTACAGCTACAGACTTGGAAAAATATTAGAGAAGTCTCATGTGGGAGAATTAGGACTTTCTTCCTTCCTATTTATGTTGGCTGTGGTGTGTGGAGGTGGGAAAATTTCCCAGTGGTTCAGGGTACAAAAACTCAGGGTACCGTCTATACATTTCTCCCAATCTCTTACAGTTATTTTCGGAACAGGTTGGCATTGAAGTGTGAAAATCTTGCCTTTTTGTTTTTAGAATTGAACAATTAGCTACATAAACTTTTTTAGCCATACTCAGGATGCAAAGCAGGGCCTCTCACGCTCTAGGCAAGCACTCTACAGGAGCTACATTCCCAACCCTGAACATTTCTAGTGCTATGACCATGCTGTTGGAAAACCACTGGGTTAATCTTCTAATGGGGAGTATATAAACTCTGGGGAAATGTTTAGTCAACACATTGGTGCTGGAACTAAAGATGTGTCTGGCTTATCAGGTAATAAGCACACAGTTCTTCCTTCAGAAAGCATAGGTGGCTCTTAAAAGAGCCTTTGGGTTGGAGACAAGGGCAGCTAGATGTCCTCACTTGGAGCTGGTGTACTTGGTGACGGCCTTGGTGCCCTCGGACACGGCGTGCTTGGCCAGCTCCCCGGGCAGCAGCAGGCGCACGGCCGTCTGGATCTCCCGCGACGTGATGGTCGAGCGCTTGTTGTAATGCGCCAAGCGCGATGCCTCGCTCGATATACGTTCAAATATGTCAGAAACAAAGGAATTCATGATGCTCATAGCCTTTGAGGAGATGCCCGTGTCTGGATGAACCTGCTTTAGTACCTTGTAGATATAGATAGAATAACTCTCTTTTCGGCATTTCTTGCGCTTCTTTCCCTCCTTCTTCTGAGTCTTAATGACAGCTTTCTTGAACCCCTTCTTGGAAAGTGTGGCAAACTTTGAAGTTAACTCCGGCATTGCTAAGTTCACAGCTCTACAACTCTTAATGATCCAGGTTTCAAACTCAGGCAAAACCAAGTCAGCAAAGGCCGTTTGAAACTGGAAAGAGTGGTATTTATAGGTGCGGCATTCAAATGAGTATGCCCACCCACTATCTGATTGGATAACGGAAATGGCCAGTATGCAAATGAGGTGATTCCGTTGAGGTTTTTCTGATTGGCTAGACGGCCAACCAGGTGTCAAATCACAACCAGCCATCAGACTATAAATAAGCCCAGTAGCGGTTGCTTGGGTACATATAGCTCCTTCTGTCACCTGCAAGAGGATGTCGGGACGAGCAAAGCAGAGTGGCAAGGCCCGTGCGAAGGCCAGGTCTCGCTCTTCCAGAGCTGGCTTACAGTTTCCTGTGGGTCGTATATACCGCCTGCTACGTCAGGGGAACTACGCAGAGCGCATTGGGGCAGGCGCCCCAGTTTACCTGGCAGCAGTGCTGGAGTACCTGACGGCCGAGATCCTGGAGCTGGCCGGCAATGCTTCCCGCGACAACAAGAAGACGCGCATCATCCCGCGCCACCTGCAGCTGGCCATCCGCAACGACGAGGAGCTCAACAAGCTGCTGGGCAAGGTGACGATCGCGCAGGGCGGCGTGCTGCCCAACATCCAGGCCGTGCTGCTGCCCAAGAAGACCGAGACCCATCACCACAAGGTCCAGAGCAAGTGATCCCTCTGAGGGACAAGTCTAAATAGCCTAAATATTGGGAGGGAACATCACACAAAAGGCCCTTTTCAGGGCCACCCATGATTTCACAGAAAGGTTGTGCACAGGCTACAGAAGCCTGTAGTTGTGTGAATCTGCAGTAGATAACTCATTTCAATTAAGAATTTGTGTCTAATATCTAGTTACTGGCCCCTAAGTCTTAAGCATTGTGAAAAGTCCCCAGGCGCTTGTGGACTTGACTCCTGTCAGTGGACCTCCTTTAGGAGTTTGTGGTCTCTTTGTTATACTGGAGATTGAGCTCTGGGCCTTTGCACTGAGGTATGGTTCATTCCTAGTAACTGAGCATAATAAAATCGCTGTTACCCAGCTTTGAATTTGGCTCCTTTAGCCTCCCAAAGTGCTAGGATCAAGGTGTCTCTACCCTCTGGTTTCTCTCATAACAGATACATAGTAAGCTCCTACTGGTTGCAATGCCACTTTTAGTTAACATTTTTGAGTTTGGGAGAAAACAGCCAGTTTAAATTACTGCAGCATTGCCAACCTGTGGTTTTAGAGGTAGTGTGAAACTAATCCTATCTTAGTTTACTTCGCTGAATTTAATGCATTGATGGGATTGCAAGAAGTAGATCTGCCAGCTTCCAGCTTAGCTCGGGCAATCCTACACCAGTTTGGCAAGGTCCTTAAAAATGTATCATTCAATATTTTTCTTATTGCATCATTTTATAAATCTTATTTTATTTTTTATTTTTTATTTTTGGGGTACCAGGGATCGAACTTGGGTCCTTGTACCTGCAAGGCAGGCGTATAATTCTTATTGTGATAGCTGTATAATGTGCCATCAAAAGATATTTATGGAATAATTACTTTGTGCCACATACTGTTCTAAGTGATTTATGCATCACATTTTTTTAATCTTACAAAGTGATCCTCCAGGTAGTGCTATGGTTTGCATAGGGTTTGAATATGTACCTTAGGGGCTCCATGTATTGGAAATGAATCCCTATCGTGAGGCAATAAACAGGTAGAAATATAATTCAACTGCAGTTCTTGGGGGCTTTAAGAAGGTAAGGATTAGATAAGGTCTCTGGTTCTGGCCCACAGAGTTGAACACTGGTAGCTTCCTAAGGAGAAGGAAACTGACCAGAAGAGACATTTATATGTGCTCCCAGTTTCTTGCCACATAATGTCCTAGGCCACCGTGGGACTCTGCCAGCAAGAAAGCCAGCAGCAGCTGTGGCCCTGCCCTTGGACCTCTAGAGTGGTAAGTAAGTCAAAATAAACCTCTTTGCTTCACAAAGTACACAAGCTTAGGTATTTCATCACAGTAACACAAAATGGAAAAGTAGACTTCTATTTTACAAATAAGTATAGTACAGTTAGAAACAATAGAGCTGAGTGAGTCACTCCCTTCTTTCCACTGGCAATTCTTTCCTCCTTGTACACAAGATCCTGGACTATTAGTGGCCCATTCCACTGTAACAAATATATTAAATTTATTTGCAATCACAGAACTACCATGAGAGCCAAGCATTTCCGCTCAGATAGTATGATCCCAGAGCTCACCTGCACCACCACTGTACTACAAACAGAGGCACTACAATTAAGTTAAATATGTCACTTCCTTTCACAACTGCTGAGGCTGCTTACAGTATTTCAGTAATTCAGTAAGTGCTATAATAAACATCCCCATTTTCTCCTTCTAAAGTATTGACTTACACCATTCTTAGATATAAGGTGACTAGGTCTACTGGGGACTAGGCTACATGACTTGGGTCTCCTGGAGTCTAAGGCTGATATAATTTGCTTCAGGAACAGAAAAGTTAATTTAAAAAATCACAGGCTTTCTGGCTGTGTGTGGGAAAACTCATAATCACAGCACTCCTAAGGCAAGACAACTTTTACAGAGGACAGTGCATAGAATGTAGGCATCTGGGTACGGTGAAGGATCTGTTCCCATTAATCTTGTTCCCCATTACTTACTAGTTATACATTTACTGACATCTATGGGCAGTATGACACACGATCCCCTTCCCCCTGAGATTTTGGCTTTCTAATAAAAGTGGATTGACCCAGAGATTTTTGAGTGTCTACTAGAGGCATATCACGCTCTGGACCCCCTTGCATTCTAAATTTTTATCTCTGTCTCTTTTATTCTTTGTTGTACCCTTGCCCAAGCAAATGAGGGCCTGGCCAAGCCACCAATATAAATCAAAGAGAGACTTTTCCTTATATCAAAATTATTCTTCCAGATGGTTGCATTAAGGGCTGGGGATTTAGCTCAGTGGTGCCACCACCATCCTCAAAATCCCCAGGTCCTGAGTTCAATCCCTGGTACAAAAAAAAAAAAAAAAAAAAAAAAAAA
>NW_022900922.1:17324806-17363826 GCF_012274545.1 Fukomys damarensis
GAAAAAAAAAAAAAAAAAAAAAAAAAAAACAACAGAGGATTGCATGGAAGTATGTCTTATATTTTCCCTACAGAGTTTGGTGTCTTTTCAGTAAAGATTTGGTTGGTAGGATACAATGCTGCCATATTACAGGGTTAATCTGTATTTCTTTTTATCAAATGACACTGAATCTGTGTGTGTGTGTGTGTGTGTGTGTGTGTGTGTGTGTGTGTGTATGCGTGTGTGCCAGTTAGTCCTATCGTGTAAAATTTCTCTTTGGCTCAATTTTTAAAAATTTAAACAGCTTTTCTAATATTATAAAAGTTTATATTATGTTATCTCCTTGAATATTTATAAAATTGGAATAATTCCACAATGCAGTTGAATAGCACTGTGAAGTTATACAAAGAACATATCCTTATTAATTCGAAATGTACTCCATGTAAGGTCCTGTAATGTTAACCATAATCACAGATGACACCAGAGAGAGCCCAGAAGACATTCTATGTGAAAATGTATCCACCTTTTAACACATCTCTGAAATGATAATGGAGAAAATATACAATCAAATTGTTAATGCTTCATTTAATAGGTCTAGGGGGAGAAACAGAAACCAGAACTTAAAAATAAAATACATTCAGACTTCAACTTTTCTGTGAACTAGGAAAGATATAAAATAATAATAATGATTAAATGAACATCAATTTTCGAACACCTACATATATCTGAACAGATTGTGTACCAACTGATATTTCTGCCTTGCTTCTGTGAGCACAGAAATCCCTGGGACTACCCCTAGCTAGACCCCAGCTTTTAAGACAAGTGCTTTGGATCCAGTTACCTAATCTCTCTGTGCCTCAGTGTTCTCAGCTATATATGTTAATACTCACCTTACGTGGTTATCGTGAAGACCAAATTAAGATCATGTCAGTTAAGCACAGATCACACACTTAAATATGTTAGTTAATCTGGAGGAGTCTCTTCATTCAGGAGTAATTTGGCTTCCCAGTGGACATTTTTAGTTATCAAAACAGGGTAGTGGTATTGTCATAGATGTGTACATGCACTCTACTAAACATAATAGGCAGGACAGCCTCAAAAGCAAAGAAGCACCTGCCCCCCAAAAGCTAAAAGTGTCAAGGTTTAGAGAGCTCCTGTTATCATTAACAGTCCTCTACTAAGAATCTACTCTACACTGACTCTGAGTCTGTGAAACTATAGTACAATGAAATATAGAAGTCTTTTCACTCAGAGGATTATAATCTAATAGTAAACCTGTGGCTTGTCACAGTCTAGGGATGGGGAAAGCTGAGGAAAATGCAGACAACACCCCCTTTTTCAGTATAGAGGGGCAAAGAGGCACTCAGGATAACCTTAGACTGACTCAGTCCTCCCATCTCCACTCTCCCTGGTAGTTCTCAGAATACCTTGGATGTGCTGGGAAATGCAACATCTTGAGTTAGGGAGAAACTTACCAGAGCAGCCTGGGCTCTGTTCCTGTCACTTCTTTGTATGTCTTTGTACTATTACAATGAAATAGGTGAGACTGGGTAACTTTATAAATAGAAGAGGTTTATTTAGCTCACAGTTTCGGAAACTACAAGTCCAAGATTGGGCAATTCTCTTGATTATCCTCTGACGAGAACCTAATAGCAGACGGCATGAGGTGGGAATATGGGCAAGAGGGAGAAATCATATCGCAAGACAGGAAACCAGAGTGATTCAGGGGTGGGACTTGTTCTAACACAACTCATCTCACATGAGCTTAGGAGTTCCATGAGAGCTACCCAATCCCCTCCAAGGGCAGCTCTCTCAATGACCCAAGGAGTTCCCTGCTTTAAATATTCCATCTCACTGCCCAATATTGATACCCTAAGGGGCTAGGGATATAGCTTACTGGTGCTATGCCTGCCTGGTAAGCACAAGGTCCTGAGTCCTATCCCTGGTATGACCCCCAAAACATAAATAAATAAATAAATAAGAAGAAGAAGAAGAAGTAAAAGTAAAAATACTGACACCCTATAGAAGCACATGATCCCTTGGAGGACAAACCATATTCAAGCCACAACACTCCTGGGCCAAGTTGTCCCTCCGTGCTGTTGCCCAGCAGGTCCTGTGGCCTCTGAGGTCCAGAAAGCAAGGAAAGCTGCTTTGTGGGGTCCTTAGCTGTAGTACAAGCGAGGCATGTACAGATGTACCTGTGTTCTGGCAGCTCTCCTGGGCCTTGAGGGACTGGCTTGCCCTGAATCCTATCCCCTGAAGCCCAACTATGACAAAGCTGATTACTGTTACTTGTTTTTGTGAGTGCTCTGTCTCCTAGACACAGACAAGTAAGAAAAATGGAGCCCAAAATGCCAAGGCTGGAGTGCCAGGTTCTTGGTGAGGCAGACTTGCAAGAGAACCACATACCCCATCTGTATTCTGCGGAACAAAAGGAAATGGGGGACGGGGAGCACTGGATGCCCTGTGACAGACACATGCTCCAAGAGGAGTCCAGAGTCCCCTGCTAGCACAGCTTGCCAACCTTGCTTAAGAAAGATAGGCAGGTCTCTTCTTCAGAACTTTGCTTTGAAGTTTCAGCTAGTGCTGTGACAGATGCTGAGGACACAAGGACTCGGCCATTTCCTACAGAATAGGTCTGAGCAGTGACAACTCTGACCTGGCCCTCAGCGTGATCTCTCCCTCAGTTCTGGGGAATTTTCTGTAGGTCTCCTTGAGAAAAGCCACTTCTGCCTCCTAGGTTTGAATCCTGGCTCTGCTGTCTCTAACTGAGGCTCCAGGAAAGACTCTTGACATCTGAAACCTCTTTCTTCATCTGTAGCATGGAAGAAAGAGAAAAATCCCTCATGAAGTTTGTGTGGTTTTAACTATTTGGTGCATTACAAATATAAATTATAATCATCTTTTCTTTTGCTTGTCGAGTTCTGCTTGCCCTGTAGTTCTGTCACAAACCATGTGGCCTTAAGTTAACAGGTACAAGCAGATAGATGTACACTTACAGAGCACTTGCTACATATTGAATCTCCTGTCCATTGTTTAAGACACACATATGGAAAAGCATCCCAAGGAAAGCCAAATGTTCAATCCACTCTGTCTCAGCCCATACTTCAGAGGAAAGATCACCCTGGAACCTGACCTATTCCTTCCATGGCAATGTTTGTTTCTCTAGGGAAAAGTGTCCAGAGACTTTACACAACCATGTGTTTTAAAAGGAACTTGAAATAAAGTTGGCCTAGAAAGCACTTTCCCTTCTTGCTCAAATCTCATAATGGATGTCATTTGGGTAAGACCCGTGTCCTGGCAGGAGCTGGTGAGTAGAATGAAAGCCACTACATCTGCGTCGGGGTTGCATGCAACTCTCTGCACATTTTCTACATCTGCACAAAGATGAACTGAGCTGCAGGGCAAAGGAGACATCAAGGCCATGTGTTTTCTTAGGTTGCTCCTCTGAGCCAACACAGAAACAGTTTATGGACTGGGGCAGAGTGAAAGGTTGCTTTTACCCATACACTTTTCTGAAGATGTGTTTTTGTTTTGTTTAGGTTTTGTTGTTGTTGGTTTGTTTTGTTTTTTGGACCAGGGATCGAACTTGGTTCCTTGCAAGGCATGTGGCAAAACCACTGAGCTAAATCCACAGCCTTGAAGATGTGTTTTGCTTCAAACCTGGGCCTATTCTGGGTATAGAAGCTGCTACTTGAGGCTCAAAATGTTGATGCAAGCACACAAGCTGTAAATACGCTTCTCTGGTCACAAGAGGGAAATATGCCCTAATCTTATGAGGAGTCACCAACTCTGCAGAAGACAATCAAAGGTTTCCCCTGGGAGGCATGAGAAGGCATAGGACCTGAGGCTACATGAGCTGTGGGACCTGCTACACCACAATTTCATGAAGGCAACAGACTTCACTGTGACTTCCTCCATGTCCTTTGATGCTGTCTCACCATTCTGTCAACATTTCTGGAGTTTGGGGGGAGGGGGGAGGTGTTGGCAGGAAGGGGCACCCAACGCAGAAGAGCTCTGATTCAGTATTCTGGGTGTCTTCTAAGTAAATCAGAGTTGGCAGGGAGATATGGAAAGTTTTCAAAACAGACAACCCACCCTCCCTCTCCAGGAGTAGAGCTGACTAACAGATGTCTGATTATATTTAAACCAGAGATTCCCAAGCTAGCATCTCCAGGAAGGGACAAGGTTGTTTCTTTTATAATGTCCAATCTGTTGTGGGCTAACTTTTGTCAAATATATTAAAAGTAAATGACTAGGATCATGAAATAAAAAGAAGTTCTAAAAGACTACAAGTTCTAGCTTCTTATTCAACAGGTATACAATTACATTTCAATAAATAAAATAGGAACCAACATAATTTAGGGAAAATAAGGGAGTCATAGGAGCTGGAAACACTCATGGAATATACACACAGAGGTGATTTCTAGATCCTGTCCTTGTCTCATTGCAGACCAGGGACGGTTGCAGAATGGCAAACCACACTTTGAAAAGCAGCACTGGAAACCCAAGAACCAAACTGGAATAAGCTAGATGATCACTGGAAAAACCCAAAGAACTATTGTATCTATTTGTATAGTGTTTTTTTCAGTATGTGTTAGCTTTTATATATATATTTTTATGGATATATGGGTGTATACGGACATAATTGTATATCACTTATGAACAAATAAGTGTAAATATATTGAGGAATGCTGAAACGTTTCACAATAAAAAACTACTTAGAGATAATCCTTCTGGATACACAGTGGAGATTACATAAATGCCCTTGGAAGTGGGTTAGGGGATGAATAGACCTGCTGCTGGTGAAGCAGATGAAGCTTGGTGTGAGCAGTTGGTCTGACTGTGAATTCTGGGCAATCACAAAGCCTGGGAAAGATGTCATCCACACACATAGTTACCAGTAGTGTTTCTAAACATATGATCTGCAAATCTTCTGCCAGGTCTGTTGGAGCTGGTGGGCTGATGGGAGGTCCAGTCAGGCGAGGTCCCCAAAGAAAAGAACATGCATGAAGTAGAGATCAAAACAGACAGGAACCAAACTAATTTCCAGCATCAGGGCAACATCAAAGTGTAAGAGTTAGAGCTGCAGCTCTAGAGCTCAAAAACTAGATATCTTTATCAGCTTTACTAAGACGCAGTAAGACCTTGCATAGCCATATGGTACATGTGTGATTATCTACGTTGATTTATTATTATTATTAATTATAACAAAGTCTGTAGTGTGCTGTGCTAAGTGACAGAGTTGTGTCATCAGATGCCCTCTGACATCATCAGATGCCTGGGCTTAAACACATCTCTCAGCAGCCTCCTAGAGGGTCTCGTGTTAAATGCACATTCTGGCAAATTCCCCTCAAATATAATGACTGGAAGTTTTCTGCATAGTTGAGCATAGGAGCCATACCTAAGACTGAAGGGGAATTTCAAAAGGATAAGAACTAAGTACAGCTGAGGCACAGATCATTTCCATGAAACAGCAGCAGCCTGGAGTCTTGGTCTACTATTGATTGCTAGGACCCACAGGCTCAGATTTGAGGCTGAGAATCCCTGTAGAAGATTTGGTCATGAAATCCATGTGGGAGAGTGATTCAGGACATCGGGGCGGGGGGATGAGGTGACGTAAAATGTAACCCCCCACACACGCATACACACTAAATTCCCATGTTGAAAGCCTCCAATCCTTCACACAATGGGTCTAATGGGGTTTCAAGGAGGTAATTAGGTTTAGATTGCCTGGGAAGGTGGGGTCCTCATGATGATATTAGTACCTTTATGCTAGGAGACACCAGAAAATCAGTGCTCCTTCTTCCTCATCTCCCACTTCCCCTTCTCCTTCCTTCCAATCTTTCAATTCCAGCCTCCAAAACTTTGAGAAATAGACTTATGTTGTTTAAGTCTGTTATTTTGCTGAATAGCAGCCTGAGAAGGCTAAGACAGTGGCCAGTTTTGTTTGTAATGACTACAGGATGTGGTTGAACCACCTTTCAGCACCCTCGCTCACATCTGACCTCTGATAATTTTCTCTCCTCAGTCTCCCCAAGACTGAGAGAGCTGAAAAGGACACTATAGAGTGGAAGAGAGATCAAATTGGGCAGGAACCACCTAGACTAGAACCTCACCTCATTAACCCATAGAGCCGTGATGGTGAACATTTTAGTGTTTTCAATGATAACAAACAGCTTGTTGTGGCATGTGTGCCATAGCTTCACCACCACTGCCATAATGTACCTTGGGAAAATAAGATAAAAGTGGCCCACCCCTGTGGTCCAACATAGACCTGTCCTGCAGCCTGTAGCTTAACAGACCTTTGGCTGAATTTCAGGCCTCCTTGGACAGGTGCCTTATCAGGAAGCAGTGTATCTTATCAGTACATTCTCCAGACCCATAACCTTGTACCTTATACAGTGCATTAGTCATATTTTTAAGTATTTTCTATCTTATATGGATACTTTGAGGAAGATGGCACAGTGGTGAGCAGCAGAGAAAGAGCTTCTCCAAGATTTAGTGTTCTGGCACTAGAATATAGCATCATGAGGAGGAGGAGGAGGAGGAGGAGGAGGCAGAGGAGGAGGAGGAGAGTGAGTCCCCAGCCCCAGGAAAGATCTGAGGCAAGAATTGAAGTCTATGGGGAGAATTAAGACAGAAACTTTATCCAAGAAGAGGGAAGTACTAAGCAGCACTCTCTCCCAGAGTTCCGACTCTCCATGAGGGAACAGCAGGCCAAACCTGCAGAAGCACAGTAACTACTGATCCTAGAGGCCCTCCACAGAGAAATGCACCAGAGGAACAGAACAGTAGATGCAGCTGGTGAGTTACCCAGGTTCAGACCTTAACCAGGAGAGGGTAACTGGCTGGTAGCCTCTTGGAGAGGGCCAGCTGAGCTCAGAACTCAGAATAGCTACAGGCAGACTCCATCTAGTGCCTCCCAGTGCCTTGGTTTGGGAGCTGAGTTCAAGTCAGCAGGAGGTCAGGGAATGTAGTTTAAGCTGGCAAGAGACAAATAGACTGTTGTAGGCTCAAAGAATCCAGTTCCAGCCTCATAGCCAGAAACCAGCCTGAACTTCAGAGGAACTAAAGAGGCAGGCTGGGTGGAATTATCCACTACCCCACAGTGTAGCTGAAGCTAGCTTGCTGGAAATAATCAATTTGGCTCTGGACTCTGTCTGCCCACATTGACTAACAGTGACAGCAGAGACATACCTTGAATCAGACATGTTGGGGTGTTTTTAAATATTTTTTTCTCTTTTTTCCCCTTCTTTCCCCCTTTTTCCTTTTCTTTTTTCTTTCTTTTTTCCCCCTCTTTTCTGTTTCTTATTTTGTTTTTCTTGATTGTTTGATCAGTTTCTAGTTTTTTATTATTGTTATTATTCTGTTCTTATTTTATTTTTTCATTTTTTCTTTCCCACCTGTCTTCTTCACTAGTTTCCTAAAGTCTATCCTCCAGCCTTGCTTCTGATCTCTTCCTCTTCTTCTATTTCTTTCTTTTTTTTTTTTTTTTATTCCTTAGCCCCTTTTAAATCTTCTCCCCTAAGGGTAAAAAATGCCATATCAAGCTTACCATTGTTATTTTCTAGGCTATATTTGATGCCATTGTTTTGTGGATTGTGCTGCTTTAGCCAAGGTGACATAATTGTGCTAATCATTTGTTCCTCCTGGTATACCAAGACTGAGATTGTCTAAGGGTGAAAAACAAAACAAAACAAAACAAAAAACCTACAACCCGGTGCCAAAGAACTGACAGCTGGGCCAACTAGGCAAAAACTTCTCATCCCCAATAAATTGAAGAGATAGGATCCTGCAACAGACTCAAAACAAAAGCTGGCTACATCTGGCAAAAGCTTCTGAGAAGTAGTCATGTCCTAACAGTTCCAAATACTGGCAATAAACCTGCTCGCCATATGCAATTTACAAGCATAAACTCAGGAATCAATTTTTTTAAAATAGAAAATGAGAAGACACTTAAACAAGATGTAACCCCACAGACTTTCAGTTCATCAAAGGCAAACTCTGTGGGCAATGAAGTGGAACCATCTGAAAGCCACCCACATGGACTCTCTGAAGTAGTAACAGCAGAGGTAACAAAGCAGATGAACAAGGCTCTAGAAAAAAAAAATCAAAGCAGTAATAATTTCCAGATAACTACAGAGATAATTACCAGAATGAAAGATACAGATTAAAAAAAAAAAATAGAGGAGCTCAGGAGTGCTTTGGAAACCACAAATGCCCAGCATAGGAAAGAAATGGAATCTGTGAAACAGATTCAAAGAGGTATCCAGATTAAAAACTCCACTGAAAGTATATGCAGCAGAACAAGCCAATGTGAGGACAGAATATCAGATATAGAAGACAGGATTGTGGCTAGTGAACAGGAAAAGAGAGATTGCTTAAAATAGCAAGGGACCATGAGAAATCAACCCAGCAACTGCTATATGATGCAAAGAAGAATAACATAAGATTGATGGGAGTCAATGAAAAGGCAGGAGATAGCACAAATGACATAAAAAATATATATTCTCAGAAGTAATGGTAGAAAACTTCCCAAACAGGGAAAAAGAATTTGACATACAGATAAGTGAGGCCTATAGGGCTCCAATTAGCCAAGATTAAAAAAAAAATCGTCCTCAAGGCATATAATACTAAAGATTCCAGAAATTCCACATGCATATTAAAAGCTGTTAAAGAAAAGATACAAATCACCTATAAAGGAAAGCCCATTAGAATCACTGAAAACTTCTCAACACAAACTCTAAAGTTAAGGAGAGCTTAGAGTGAAGTATTTCAAGCCCCAAAGGAAAACAACCTCCAACCCAGATTGATGTACCCTGCAAAACTATTCTTCAAAATTGATGAAGAAGTAAAATACTTCCATGACAAAGAAGACCTGAAGAAATTTATGACCACCAAACCAGCACTCCAAAGTGTTCTGAAGGATATTCTAGAAAGAGATAATAAGGATTACAACTCCATGAACCCCGACAGAATGAATCCACAAGGCAAGGCAAGAAATTAAACTGAAAAGGAAAGAAAGAAGCCAACAGCAGGAAAATAACGTGACAGAGATAAACAATACATATCAGTTTTAATCATCAATATTAACAGACTCAATTCACCAATCTAAAGAAACGTACTGGCAGAATGGATCAAGAAACAAGATCTAACAATGTGCTGCGTATAATAAACACATTTAATTCAAACAGAAATTCACAGACTGAAAGTCAAGGGATGGACAATAATATTCCATGAGACAAGAACTTGGAAAAAAGCAGGGGTAGCTATTCTATTTGAAGACAAAGTAGATTTCAAGCAAGGACTGATTAAGAGAGACAAAGAAGGTCACTACATCCTGGTAAAGGGAACTATCTTATATGGAATTTTCTATGGCTTTCATAAGCAGTTACCACAAACTTATCGGCTTGGAGTTTATAATATATTAGCCAAAACTTAGTAACATGCAAATATTTATCACTTCACAAAAATTCAGACGCATCTTTTCTGGGTGGTTTTGGCTCATGATCTCAAGATACAATTTTACACTACCTCGGCTGCAGTTGGTTCAAGACCTGACTGGCTGGGGACCTGCTTCCAAGCTCACTTACTAGCCTTTGACAGGAGGTCCTGGTTCTTGCTATGTGAGCTTCTGCAAGGCTGCTTACAGCATGTAGAGGATTCCACAGAAAAAGTGATTCCAGAAGCTACATGTCTTTTAAACCTAATCTAGAGATGAGTATGGTGGTACATACCTGTGATCCCAGTATCTGAGAGTTTGAGGCCAGTCTGGGTTACAGAGTAAATTCAAAGGCAGCTTGAACTGCATAGTGAGATCCTGACTCAAAAAAACAAAAACAAATAAATAATCCTACTGTAATCCAATCATAGT
This sequence comes from Fukomys damarensis, assembly GCF_012274545.1. Taxonomy (NCBI): domain Eukaryota; kingdom Metazoa; phylum Chordata; class Mammalia; order Rodentia; family Bathyergidae; genus Fukomys; species Fukomys damarensis. Next base: position 17,334,663 of record NW_022900922.1, read on the forward strand.
ACAGTACCAAAGGAGACTCAAGGATGCTAATACCAAAAATAGTAACTGTCTATACTGCCAATCAAAGACACACAACCAGCTAGGTGCAGCTCTGCTAGCAGCTCCAAGTCTTCAGTACCAGTGCCTCTCCACCCCTGAGTTACAACTCTGGTGCTCTATGTCATTCCTATCAGCTGAACAGCCAAGGCTTAAATTTGGCTGCTATCTGTAGTTTTTCTTAGCAGCTTTTGCTGCTCTCACCAGTGGTGGAGAAAATGTCTCCCATCACTACCACTTGTCACCAACCTCTACTCACCTCTGCCAGAAGGAAGCTTTATTGAGACTGGATCTGGTGTGCCAGGCCCCAGAAGAAGCCCTCCTAGACGAACAAAGGAGTAGGACATAAATGCTGCTTATATAAAGCAGCAGAAAACCTATGATTGACCCAAGTTTGAGCCGTCTGATTGGTCCAAATTCAATTGTAAAGTTTCATTTTGTCATGTAGATTATATTACAAGGCCATGAATTTCATACCTGTTTTCACTCAAATGTGTCATTTCCAAGCTCTTTTTATTTATATTGTTAAGAGTTAGTACTAGAAAAGCAGCCCTCCTCTTGAGCTCTGTTCTCTATCTTGTTAGCCTCAAACTTTTCCCTCCACTCTTGTCCCTGGGGTGAGTTATTTTCCTGATTGTATATATGTAAATTCTAAACAACATCAAAATTCATTTAATTTACTAAATTTCTAACTTTGCAGGAAAATATTACTGTTCAGGTCGTGGATGTCTAGTTTTCATCCCAGCTAACGACTTCTTGCCTTGTCTCCCTTTCTCCTCTGAAAGTTTCTCTTCCTTTCCATTGTGAATATGAGACCTTGTGTCTGTGAGAAACTGGCCATTTTTCTATCAAAGGATATAAAGAGGAGTGCCTTCATCTTAGACTCCAGTCCACCCTGGCTGGCCCCTCCTGAACACAGTGAAATTATGGGAAACTCCTGCTCCTTTTAAATTCTGGAAACATAGCTAGCAACCAAGATATCAATAGCCAAGGCCTTTCTGTACCCCTTCTGCCCTCTCTCCTCCCACTCTTCTTTCTCCACAAAGGTGTGGCTCCTCCCCTCGTGCTGCTTAAACTAGCCAATCCCGATAGATTGTAGGCCTTGAATTCAGCCAATGAATTTAAAGAATAGCTGCGTCCTTAAGTGGGGGCTTAAAAACCACTGCTTCTCTGCTGCTCCTCAGCCTGCTGCCTAGAGTCTGAATGGACTAGTGCCCTTCTGCAGAAGTAAACTTTAAACTTTGCTTTGTCAAGTTCTCATTTGCTATCTGAGTACCTTCTTTCGGGCACCAGCAATATGAGTCTGGGGGCTCATTCTTAAAATATCTAAGATGAAGTTAATGGTTTTCCAGGACCTCTCATGAGAGTTTTAGTTCTCTTTTTCCAGTTCAGCTGCTATGGCTGCCTCGAAATTTCACAAAAGGGAAAACCACAAACTGATTGCTCCATACCTGAAAATATCTGCCCAGCTGGCCCCAGAGAGGGGTAAAGGTAGGAGAACCCAGGTGTGAGAAGCCCTTTCTTCCAGAAGGGGGATTCAGGCTGAGCAGAGCTCCAGGAACAGAGCACTCACCTTCTGCCTCCTCCTTCGTCCTGACTTTCCTCTCTTCTCTAGAGCCTATTCCCTGTCCAGCTACCCCATCCACCTCTCTACCTGTGGGCCTCATTCCCCAGAATAGGCACCAAATGGCTGAAGGTGCTGAACGCTGAAAAGGAAAGTGCTGAGAAGATTCAAGGGCAGCTGTTTTAAGGAGAAGGGAGAGTGGGGAAGGAACTGACTTTATATCCACTCCTTGACCTTGGGCTTGACCTCTTCCTGTATTAGTACCAAAATGCAGCCAGCTTCCTACTACTCACTCAAGTGATAGGCAATTATCCCCCATGTTTCTCAAGGTTCCAGCTGACTCACTTTCCCTGGAAGGTTCCCAGAAGGAAGCACTCCAAAGAATTACTCCTCTGAAAGGGTGGGCGCACTTAGAATTCCTCACCCTGCAGCTCCAGTTTGGACAGGAGCCAGGCATTCTTTTGTTGTTGCTGTTGTTTTGAGACAGGGTCTCACTATGTAGTGAGACTGACCTGGAATTCACTGTGTAGCCCTGGCTGGTCTCGAACTCACAGCAATCCTCCTGGCTCAGCCTCCTGAGTGCTGGGATTACAGGCGTGTGCCACCACACCCAGCTCAGGCACTTCTTATTGACATGATCCAACCAAAGCGATGTGGCTGAGTCTTTTCCTCGCTGTATTTGAGGAACCCAGTTGAAGACATGGTCATGGTAACCTGTGGAAGTGAACAGCCAGGGCTATGACATGTGGACTCTGAAGGGACCCAATTTCAGCTTCCTCCTGTGAGGGCAGAAACCTGCAATTTAGAATTGGGCAACTATGGGTTAACTGTGTTTTTACGCTTGCTGAGAGAAAGAGAGAGAGAGAGAGATTGTAACTAACTATAGCCACTGCTGTAATGTAGACTCACTAGATCGAGGCAATCTTGGAAAGCCCTGCCAAGCCTCCCTTCTCCCTCCTTCACTGCCCCTCTGCTTATATAATTATGCTTAGATTGATGGCTATTTCCCCCTCCCCACTGAAACATAAAGACGTAAAAATGAGAGTAAACTTCTGTTTGAGGCTCTCCAAACTGACAGTAGTCACTCACTGAGCAGCCAGCATTAAAGCTAATTCGCTCCTATTTCGTGAGTCAGAGTGTTCTGTCCAGGTATCCTAGCTTCCTTCCTGCTTCGTCTGCACAGTGAGCTGTTCCTTCCTTGTGCCCACAGTAGAACCACCACCATCCCAGCTGTAATTACACAAGCAAGTGCCTGGCCGGGTCCAAAGGCCCTCAAGTCTCTAAATGACCCCAGGAGATGAAATGCCCCTGTTGTACTAACTCATGCCTCCATGTTTCTGAATTTGTTAGGATTCTAACAAAAATATGAAACAAAAAGCTGTCTAATAAATCCTTAGTACAAATGTATTTGGAAAACTAAGTATAACTACATTCCTTATCCCAAATCTGTCTCAAAAAAATATATTATCAAAGTAAAAACTAAGTGCATAATGGCTTGGGTGAGGTAATATGATGGTAGAGCATCTGCTTAGCATGCACAAGACCAGTATTAGGTACCTCGTGAATGGCAGCTTTGTTTCTCCTTTCCTGGTGATTGCATTGCTCGATCTGGTTGCCTCCACGTTGATCCGGGGGTCCACCCCAGGCAGGAGTCCGATGTCTCATCCCGCAGAGTGTTGGCTTGTCTTAGGCATCCGAGTGGAACGAGCTGGTCTCTCTTTTATACCATTCTAACTGGGGGTCTGTGGCTCTGGTTTGGATTTTATCACTTCACACATACTGGACTGTTTGAGTAGATATCAGGGCTGCACACACATTTCACTCTTGGGGTTTACATATCAGGTTTCACACATTGAATCCATTGGGTTAGATATCACTCTTCACTTCACTCTTGGGGGTTACACACAGGCTTCACATGAAGTCACTCTCGGGGGGTTACCTTAGGTCAGTCTTGGGAGGTTTCATTCTCCCTCCTTGGGAACACACTGACACATTGCTCTTCACATTGACATATTCTCTCTACACTATCATTATAATTTATTTTGTGATTTTGGACTCATTCAGGTTTCTCGGGGGAAAGGAGGAACTAATTTTACCCTTACGGGAAATCTGCGAAAACAGAACAAAAAACACATATAAAGAATTTTTTTTCTTTAACAAGGCTTACCTCTTGTCATCATTTCTCCATTTTCATGTTTTCCCCTTACTATAACATTACACGGTATAATATAACATGATATAATATAAATGTGTCATCAGTGTGTGGCCCACAGGCTGGACCTGGCTTCTTGCCTGTTTTTATCCATAAAATTTTATTGAAGCAGCTGACTCCATTTTTTACATATTGTCCCTGGCTGCTTTTGTGCTGCAATAACATAGACTATGGCCCACAGAGATGAAAATATTTACTATTTCACCCTTTGCCAAAAGCAAAGCCATATTCAAGGCTACTTTCCCCAAGGATTAGCTATCAGCTATGCTGGCACCTGGTCACCCCTCCTCTCTGCTTCGCCACACACACCTGTGTAAGAAGCACAAGAACACAGAAATGGTAAACCAGGAAATCAACACGCACACACTGAACCGCAGGCCTGGGTTGTCACACATGCTAAGCCTTCCAGGTCTATTTCCATTTTATAGGTCAGGTGACCAAGAGGATTCTCCCAAGGGCTCTGTTAACACGTCTATGTCCACTTAAAATTCATTTGTTGAAGTCCTGATCTCTAGTACCTGAAAATGTGACTGTTTTCAGCTCATTGCTGACATGAAGTATGATGGAAAAATATGATTAACGTTTCAGTTTTTTAAATATATTACAGTAGAAGACACACTGTTACCGCTTCCATCATTCTGTCCATTTCTTGAAGCAGTTCTGGAAGCCTTTTGTGAGTGTCTATAGGTGCTCTGTTGTGGCTGCCTCTGGGTCCTACCTTTCATGGTCACAATGATTTTGGGGAAGCGTCAGTTGTACCATTCCAAATTCAATGGATAAAGTGGATGAGGACACACTGTAATGTTTCTATTTGACAGAAATTTCGGTGAACTTTTCAAATTGATTCAGGACAGTGTGGCAGTCATGAGAAGGCACTCACAAAAGGGAGTTTTGAGAATTGCTTCACAGAATGCCACTAATGATGGGATAAATGAGTTCAAAGTGAGAGGGAGTATTTTGAAGAGGATTAATGCCAATATGTCTTTTACTGTAATAACATCTCTTTAAACACACACTATTTTTTTTATCAGCCCTTATATTATTATAGACAGCTAAATTAGGTAGAAATATTATAGGCAGTCAAACAGGGCTGAGCCCTCAAGGGAATCAGTGCAGAAAATGAGAACACATCAAGACTGTGGCTGGAGGCACATCCAAAGATTAAAATCACAATGGCCAGATTTACATACTTCCTTAGGAAATAAACAAAGGCTTGAGATTATTAGTACCATCCTTTTGAGGTTTTCCATATGAATAAACTATTATCTTATTATGGGTAAGTCATCTTCTCCTACCTGCTAACATTAAGACTAATATTAAAGACATGACTAATACTATAGATTATTGACCAAGGTTAAGGATGTCATCCATATGTCCTTTCTGATATTAAAGCAATATTAACTAAGCCATTAATACTTGTAATCTTATTGGTTAATGATAATTTGACCTACGCTGTGCCCACTTCATGATTTTGCTCTATAAAACTCAAAAAAGTGGGCTCTTTGGCAACTCACTTTGGGATCCTCTCCTGTCTCTCAAGAGCTATCTCTCAATAAATTTTCCTACTCTTAGCTGCCACAGTCCCTTAAAATTCATTCTTCAATTTCGGGGAATACAACTCAGCATATCTGACATCTAGCAGGGTAAGAGTTACGTTTATTTGCCTTATATCAATATAATTAGAGAAGATGACATATTGGAATAGGTTAGATCATCCCAATATAACTGATATTCTTAGGAAAAGGGAAATTTTGGACACAGACAGATACATACATAAGGGAAGTCCATGTGAAGACAAGGACAGCATTTTAGGTGATGCTTCTAGATTCCAAGGATGGCCAGCAGCCACCATCATCCAGGAGCAAGGCATAGACCAGGTTCTCCCCCACAGCTCTCAAAAGGAACCAATCCTGCCAGAACCTCAGTCTCAGACTTCCAGCCCCCAGAACATTTAAGATGTTTTTGTGTTTAAGTCACCTAGTTTTTGGTCCTTTGTTATGGCGGTTCTAGGGAACAAACAGTGCTAGCAAAGCTGGGGCTGGATACCCTTTTCTCCATAGACAAGCTGTCCTGTTTCCAGAGGGGATGTGACCTCTGCTATCTGGATGGTCTGAGCAGCCTCCTGGAAGGTGTCTTTGGAGGTGACCAACATTTGAAGTGTGGAAAGGAGAGAGGGGAGTAAGCGTTGCATAAATTAAAGCTGGGAATGCTCTAGGTCACTCCAGAAGGCACAGAGGACTCAGCTAAGGAAGCACTGGTCAAAATATTGGCACTTCTTGAGTACCATAAACACAGTCTTATAGTGAGTTTTGAATCTGGGGGAAAAAAACCTGTCACCAAGAGGTAGTTATTTAAGATCTCTGTGAACTTGAGTGTGCCAGTATTCAAAGGTCAGGCCTTTGGGCCAGGGATTTAGCTCAGTGGTTCTACCACCTGCCTCAAAAGTACAACATCCCGAATTTGATACCCAGTACCAAAAAAAAAAAAAAAAAAAAAAAAAAAATGGTCAAGCCTCATAAGAGCAAGTTCTTTCTTCTACTTGCTAGCACGGCAGGAAGTGGGCAGGTGAGGGAGCAGATCAAAGCACTGCATCAAACAGCCCAGTCCTGGAAGCAAGTTCCTCTCTCCTGAGGTCATCTGCTCTTCAAGTTACCAAGATCTCTGATACCGGGAGAGATTTGGGACTGAAGGCCGTGCTGTGCAAACATATTAGACATTAAACAAAAAGTAAAATATCCAGCAAATATTCAAGGGGCTGGAAAAAATGGGTGATTTCGATTGACTAGGTCCCTGAAATGGCCAAGCCCAGCTGCATAGATAGGGCTGACTGGCTTGGTTCCTTTGGAGATCTCAATAAGGACATTTGGAAGCCCAGAAACATAGAGATGGGAAGAGGAAGTAGCCAGCTACAAGGCTTCCTTCATTATTGGCCCTAGGCGCTGTGATTTTATATTGAGAACTCACATCTGTTAAAGGTCATCCTCAGCCTAACAGCATGTGAAACAGCCAGCCAGCCCCCTGGTGACAGCGTTGCTTGAGCTAATTGCAGGCTGCCTGCTTCTGCACCTCTTTCTGACTGAACAATGCTGCTGTTTCTATCTCTGACTTGTAACTTGGAGTTACACGAATGCTGTAATCTGGGGAAGCAGCTGAGAACAGTTTTCAGATAATCGTTCAGCAAAGCAATGTCATTAGCAATATTAGCACTTGCTACAGATCACTGTGCTCATGCACATAGTAATCAGCACTGACTCAGAGTGACACAGGGTTACAAAGAAGACAGTGTTCATACCAGGCTGGGCTTTCCAGACTTCTGTTCCCTCTTCTCCTCCCATCGTATATACAACACACACACACACACACACACTCTCTCTCTCTCTCTCTCTCTCTCTCTCTCTCTCTCAATTTCTCTACCATCCCTACTCCAAGAGATACAAGACAGAATACTTTGTTTCAATGACTAGGTGAAAACAGCCAACTAGTGTTGATAGAGAAAGGAAATTAAAACATAAAATAGAACTTCTTAACTTATTGACTGTCTTTCAAATCACTAAAGTGTGATGGTTATGCATGAGAATGAGTTGAGATATTTTTACCAAAAAGGCAAACGGTGATAGTGATGATGATGGCAGTGGTGCTTGAGTCTGCTGCCTCTGCTTCTTGGCTCCACTTGGAGCACAGGGAGCTTTGATGTGACTAAGGCTGATGCAAGTCTCCTCTCCAAGATCATGGTGTTTCCCTCGAGTCCTGCCACAAACCTGAGTCTAGTTCAATGCTCTCAGAGCCAGAGAACTTTGTTTTTTGCTACTGCTCTGGGAGAAATGATTTGTCTTTCTCCTTGCCCCCTTTCTTGGAAATGAGGAGCCCAGCTTACCCTCCTGCTTCTCCCATGTCCTTTGTTCTTTCCCCCCAAACCTTTTCTCACTTCTGCATCTTCTCTAGAGATGATCTAAATTCATAGAAAGAGAAAAGCATGGGAGACATTTAGGCCAGGGCCATTTACTTTTCCGGGGACATAAAATTGGACATTTGATGATAATAAGAAATTGGAAAATACAACGTTGTCTCCCCAAATTGAAATTTTAAGCCCAAAGGCAAACAAATTGGAGCTTGAGCCAAAAGTCACTTATAGTGTTCCCATCTTTACTATGTTGTCATTTTTAAAAATATGAGTTTGTGTGCATTGCGATTTACTTAAATATTGCATTAAAGTACTGTTTTTCTCAATTACCGAATTTATTTTTATGGCCCCTTAGATTCTGCCTTGGCTGGTACTCAGTAAGTGCTCAACACACAGTCACCACAATTATCAAGCTTTGCTTCAAAGCCCACTGGAGCCCTGGGCTGAGGCCTAGAGGAGAGGATTCCTTATGTTCACAACTAAAAAGTTCTGACTAATATGTGATAAAAGGGAAATATTATCTCTGTTTTACAAGTGAATTTGTATCCTACTCAGCCACTTACTAGCTAAAAGACCTGGTGCCATCTAATTACCCTCCCTGAATCCAAATTTTCTAATCTATAAAATAGAAATAATAATGGTGCCATATCCTTCATTCAGAATTCAGTTGCTACTTCAGGTAGAGAGCTATTGCTTGATGCTTGGAGACAAGAGTAAGAGTAAAGCTCCCCATCCCCGGACTCCCTGGGCTAAAACAGGCCTAGAAGGGAAGCTGGAAAGATTTTCTACACTTTCAAATTTAAAAACAGGGGCCAGGCTTAAAAGAGAAATGAATTAAATGCCAACAGGGAATCCTGAGTGACCATAAGGATATAAAGTCAGGACTTATCTACATCGAGGTTTGGTGCACAGGTCCATGAAGGGTGACTGGCGAGCTTCAGGGACCACACTTAAGGGGTTTCAGGAGCAGGAATAGAACAAGGGATCATAGTGTGTGAAGCTTTAATACTTAAAATGAGGAGTCAAAACTACCTTTCCGCCTTCCCCCATCATTACCTATGGTTTGTATAAGCACTGTAATCTATAAAAATATTTTCAGACACATTAGCTTACCCAATCACACAATCTCCTCACCAATCACTGATGAAGTATCATTTTCACTTAATAGATGGGGAAGCGGAGGCTCCAACAACTTGTACGGAGTCCTCACAGATATGAGTCTACATGGCACAGAGCCATCAGGTGGCAGGAAGAATTTCAACAGGTCTCCTGATTCCAAGTTCTGAGAGGTCTCATTGAGGCTTTTTTTCTACTATATGTTCTTTAGGAACTGATGTACTCTAGTGCTGTTTAACTCCGAATTCATTTGTTTCATCTAAATGGCCTAATTTTGCCCAAATACTATATTCCACCATAGTCACAGGACTCCTGAAACATTTGAAACAACTTGCAGCTTTGTCTTTAGTGTAACAATTATTAGCAAATAATTTTAAATAGTAATGTCTGTAATTAAAGTACAAAAGGAAAACACAAGCTTCCTGTTCCAACAGAGCAGATTTTCCATGCTGCTGCCGCTGACAGCTCTGCTAATGTTTTCATTAATAATGACAATTTGTTGTTCTACAAACAACCATAAGTGAGAGACAGGGAACAAGAGAGAGAAGGGGAAATATCAAAACAATCTGTTTACGTGTTCTCAAGTAATTTTTTTCTTCCTTAATCTATTCTGTTTTTGGCAAGTGAAGGAAATTACAAAATTGTTCTCTAATTCTACCTTAGAAAGAATTAAAACTATAAAGGCATACCCTGATTTCTCCAGGTTCTTGAGGACAGTTTGATTAAATGCAGGTATTTTTCAGCTCTTCTCTTCTAGTACCTTGGAACACTAGACCTTTATGGGACTGTCTCATGATACAGCCAACAGCAGGCATAGCCAACCCTGAGTCACCTAGGTAGTCCCCAAAATAACATGTGAACAAAAAGCACTTACTAAACTACCATGGTTTCCATAATTATTGTACAGCAACATTAATTGATTTAACCCATTTCCCAGCCAGGGCCCTGGAAGTAAAGGTAATGGCTTAGAGCTGAGCCACTCTGGCTTACACCTGCATTTTCTATTTTAGCCAGGATAGTTTACAATGGGACTCTCCCACCTGGGCAGCCCATTCAAGTTAACCACAATTCTGTATTCACTTTCTGCTCCGTCAGGTGCTTGATTGAAAAATATGCTTTCTTTCATAGTTTTCTTCTCATCTGAAACTCTTGTTCCTTTCTTGAAGAACTGAAACAAAGAAACCCACACAAAAACCAGAAGTAGCCGTAATTTATGTTGCTCGATACTGGGAATGTGAAAATGCATCTTCTAGATACCCTTAACTCTTTCCTACTGGCCTGTATTTCAGAAAGCTTATCTGTTGCTCTGAGAGACAGAGCTGTTCTCAAAAGACAATAACAAAAACAGATTATAGTGTCAGTATGATCACCTAAAGACGACTCATCAGATTATCGATCTTTCCGCATGGATTGTAATCAAGAATGTGACCAGAGTAGGAAGGAACCTTAGAAATCAACCAGACTGACCTTTCATTATGTAGAAGAAACATAATGCCAGGAGAGTCAGGTGACTTTGTCCAAGATGAAATGGCCTGAGCTGAGACTCACATTCAAGACTCCAGGCCTCAGGTTCAATACTACTTTCCCCACACTGATGGGTCTGTCAGCAGGTGACTTTCAGCCCCTCCAAGAAGCAGGACCTGTAGGCATTAAGTGGATTTGGGAGGCACAACCAAAAATTAGGCATTTGAAACTCAGCAGTCCTGGGGGCTTCTCCTGCACAGTGATTCACTCAAGGAAAGTCCAAAGTAACAACGGAAAAAAATATTTAAATTAGTATTGAATGTTTCAAAATATCACAGGAGGGATGTCAATCATAAAATTCAATGAACTTTCCTAAAGTTCCATGTCCCCATCTTTCTTCCTTTATAACTATCACACATAGCTGCCTAGATTCCCTCCTCCTCTTTGCAGACATTCCCAAACTCTCCTCCAGTCCCAGCCCGATTTTACTTCCTTTCCCCTTCACTTTACTTGTGGATCTTTCCCTCACTTTGTAACTCAGTGATTTCCAGAAAACGGCCTTCTTCACTTCTGCAGTTCTCTGTTTACTATCTATTCTCATTCTGCGAAAGAGGCTGGAGAATGGAGTGGACAAAATAAAATTCTCCTGGGTGGGGTGTTGTGGCTTGTGTCTACTTGTCCCCCAGAACCTCATGCACTCTTTTTTGGAGGTAGCTAAATCTAGAATGTGTGATACTAGGAATAAGGGCGTGTGATTACTAAACCACTGCTCACGATTGATTTGGCACGGCCCTAATCCCCATAGTCTGAATAAAACAGAAGCAGCAGAAAGACACTTTTAAGATCTTTTGTTGCTTTTTGATGTCTTCCTCCTCCCAACTGTTTCTCTTGTTGCTTTTGCTGCCTTCCTCTGCCATGAACTGTTGCCCCTCTGCCACCCTCCCTTGTAGCCAGCTGATTATGGACTGAAACCTCTAGGAACTGTAAGCCAACTAAACCCCTTCCCCTCTAACTTGGGTGTTGGGTATTTTGTCTCAGCAATGAGCAAAAAGTAACAGTGTGGGAGTAGGAAATGAGCAGTGCACACACCTGTGTGTAAGGCCACAGCAGCAGGCCCTTGTGTCTTGATCATATTGTATACAAAGCACATAGAAGAGGGCTGGGATGTTGCATGTATTAAACACATAAATACTTGCAAAATAGGAAAAGTCATATATGTAATAAAGCCTATGATCCTCACGGGCTACAGAAGATACAAAAGTACATAGGTTGTCAATTTATAACACCTTCCATGCAGACAACATCCCAGCTAAGCGGCTGGTCTCAATGAGGATCCTGTTGATTCGAAGTAATGAAATAAAAGCAAGAGTAAATGCTATATTTTCACTAGCCTGAGGTTTTCCTGGTAATGTGCAAGCAGAAGATGGGCAAGCCATGGATGATGGTGGATATGAGACGAAATAAGAGATGTTCTCTTTGTAATCTAGAGTACAAAAACATGGGGCTTATCATTTTAATCTCTAACAAACTAATGCACACAGTAATTAAAGGAATTCTGTGAAGCTGCAATTCCTGGGAAACGATGCTCCTGTGAAAATGATTAACCTTAACTCTTCTGCAACACCATAGTTATTTTCTCACGCCAAAAATAAGTCAAGAAAATATTTAAAACTAATTAGGCTCCATGCAAGTGTTGATTCCATTTTAAAAAGATGATGTGGGCTGGGGATTTAGCTCAGTGGTTCTACTGCCTGCCTTGCAAGCGGTCCTGAAGTTCAATATCTGGTAAAAAAAAAAAAAAAAAAAAAGATGCATACATTTTTTTTTTTATGACACATACACTTGGAGGGTGGGGCTGAGAGAAATCATATCAGAGGAAATGCATGACAGGCTTTATCTTTCTTGAAAGCTACTCACCCTTTGCTTATTTTCACGGTCAGCCTCCACACACAGCTGGGAGTCCATTCTTCTAATTGAGCTTAATGGAACGAATCAGGAGAGTCCTCCCCCTCACCCGCCAAGCGTGTCTTCAAACTATTGAAATCACCCTTGATCAGATATCTGCTTTGGCTATATTTCCTAATTCAGTCCAGTTCACTTTTAGCAATTTCCAATTTGCTTATTCTCTCAATGATCTTAAATACATTTTTTTTCAAATTTCTTCCATCTTTTTCTTCTGAAAAAAAGAAATTTTCTTCACTCTGCTACCAAAATTTGAAGAAAACCTTGAAAAATAGTTTACAACAAAGACATTTTCTGAGATGATTATATGATATATGAAAACTGAGGATATTTTCTGAAGAGTTTATATTATTAATAATAATGGGGTCTACATAGCTTGGCATAGAAAATGTCAGGAGTTTTAAAAAAATTAAAATGATCGAATCTTATTTTTCCAATTAATCAGAATAGTGGAATTATACCATTAGGACTAGACAAGACTGAAAAATCATCAGATAAAACATCTCACATTTAAAAATCTCATTTCCATCACTGTAACATGAAAAGGTTCTATATTATAGATGCAGCATCACTTACATCCTTACATTTGGCCATTTTGGTTGTTTATAGAATTTTATCTACCATGGGTAGTTCTGAACATTCTTATAAATTAATTTTTTAACCAAATCTCTGGCCTCTACAGGTTAGGTTTTTCAAATCACTTTACAGTTTATGCATCCCACAATTCTTTTTGGACTCACTTATCCTTTGCTCAAATACATTCTTTCTGAGTTCTTTCACTACGAACATATGAGGAGGAGGAGCTGGGGGTGTAGCCCAGGGGTAGAGTGCTTGCCTAGTATGCACGAGTTCCCAGGTTTGAGTCCCAGCATCTCAGATAAAAAAATAAAATAAAATAATACATGAAGATAATGGGGAAAGGACTCCTAATGTTTTCTCTATCTGAAATATTTTACCCTAATTTTGAGAGATCATTTAGGGAGGCAAGGTATGTAGGTGAAGTTATTTTCCTTCACTACCTGGAACTGCTCCATTCTGTTATAACTTGGCTTTGTTAATAAGAATCTATGGACAATTTTGAATATTAATTATGGTTTGTCAACTTGACTGCCTAGCAGATTAGCAGAGCATGGATCTGGGTGTGTCTGTGGGTGATTGACACGTTGACCAGCAAACTGAAGGGGAAAGCCTACCCCGGATGTGGGTAGCACCACCCAATAGGCTTGTAGCCTATATGGACTAAACGGAAAAGAAGAAAATGTACCTAACTGTAAAGAGCTCTAGTCTTCTTGAATGGTTGCTTTTTTGCTGCTATGCCTTTGGACATCGCTCTCCAGTTTCTTAAGCTTTCCCACACAAACTTGCTTTCTACCTCAAACTGACACTGCATCCTTGAGCCCCTTCATCCTACACCTTCTGTCTTCTTGGGCTTCGCAGCTCCTTCGTCCTCAGCCTCCCACGGCAGTGGCGTCCTTAATGGACTCTCCTGACTCTGACCCTGTAGGCCTACCTGGTGCCTCCTCTTGCATAACTTTACGTATATTTCTATAGAGTCCGTTCCTCTAAAGAATCCTAACTAGTACTACAAGATAATTATCATTTTTTATAAATAATTCTCTTCTCAGATAGCTTTTCAATATCAGGTGTCTGATGTGGTTTATCTCTATTGACTAGGTTTAGGATTCGATATATTCCCATGCTGACACCTCCTATCTTTCCTTACTGAGCTTTAGAATTATCTTGCAGGCTTGTGTGAATAACTGCCACCCGCTGCCCAGTGGTTTAATGCTTGCATCAGACTGGGCTCAGGACCGTGGTTGAGATTCCCAATCTTGTGCTGGGAATGGGGCACTAGGACTGGGGCGTTGGACTGTTTCCTCCAGAAATACTGGGTCAAAGGTTGCCTTGCAGAGCCACAGGCTTAGGTTATAAAGTTGGGTCAGCTTCTGCCTAGCTCATGGAGGGATGAGCCAGTCATAAACTTTAGGTCCAGCAGCACCTGTAGCCTCTTTCCATGGCTGAAAAGGAATTTCATCTCCAGAACCTGGTTTCAAGAAGTGAGGGCTCCTGCCTCCCACTCTGGGCCCTTCTGGTACCTGCTGCTGCCCACTCTGTCCTGCAAGGGTGTAGCCCAGAAGGACCTCAGGTCCAGCTACATCCTACAGGAGGAAGCTTGTCATGTTTGTGAGCAGCATTTAAAAAATAATTTTTGTCACTGATCTGACCTGCTGTGCATTTGAATGGTGCCAGCAAGAAGTGTGCTCAAAGCCTCAGCATACAACATCCTTTCTCCTGGATGTCACAAATCTTACTGTGCAGATGAGGAATGGACGTGTAGACAGATGAAATGGATAAAGTGGCAGATTTTTAAAAGTTAAAAAAAAGAAAGAAGTAGGAGAAGGTGCCTTGTGACGTAGAGGGGGATTTCTTAAACCAAAAATCAAAGTGTTGCAATGAAAGCATAAAATAAATCCAACTACAGTAAAGGGCTTCTGCTGTTTAATAACAACAAAACAGGGAGTAAGAGGAGAAATTAGCACTCTGCAGAATAATGAGGTGTTCTGGAGTCGGGAACTTTTCTTCCTTTCTTGTGGCTTCTGTCAGTTTCAACTCTGAAAGTGAAAGTGGGTCCGTGGAAGCGCGCGCTAGGAGAGGCAGCTGGCGTGTTTGTCCGCTCTCCACTGCTTCCTGGATGCAGTGAAGCGTAGCCAGCATTGAGGGCACAGACCTGGAGAAATGTCTTCCTCCGGGCCTCAGGGATCCAGACAGAGCCCAGACTGTGAGGAGGGCTGCGGTATCCTGAAAGGTCCAAAAAAAAAACCGAAGCATGGAATCCCAGGCACCCCTTTGGAGAAGTATGATAATGGGCATGTTTAGCTTCTTTCTGCCTCAGTTTTTATCATCTCTAGGATAGATGTCATGACAGTACCTACATCAAAGGGATTTGCTGATGAGTACATTGCTTAAGGTATGGAAAGCACTGAGAAGCACGTGGCACACAGGAAATACTTAACACTTCAGAGTAGATGAGAATCAGGTTAGGCCCAGTGAGTGCCTAGGAGAGGGATCCCTCTGAATGGAGGGATCCTTCCGTTAGGAGCAGCTCCTAAGCAATGAGTTTTCTGAATCATCTAGAATACTTCTGGAAGTCTAAAGTTCCTGCATGGTCTGAAACAGGGCCGAGACGGATGGAAAAGGAAGTGTGTGCGTCAGAAAGCACAGCGAGGCCCACTCCCCATCAATCTCCCCGTCCTTCCTCTGCACGAGGAAGCAGGCACTGGTCACAGGACTAGGTCAGAGTCCCAGCAGAGAAGTGAGCAGGGTTGCACACAGCACGACGCCCACAGTAGGCGTGTGGGGCATGCGAGTAGCCTCAGTGGTTCCAAATTTGTCACAGGACATGATTTTGGGGGGTAGGGTGGAGTGGGGAACATGGGTTTGGGTTGCCTGGTAGATGTTTTCTTCACATTTCTTCTGTAATCTTTGCTGCCTAGCCAGGCGTATTAACCAAGCTCTTAAGAACAAAATCCAGTCCGGGATGAGTGTTCTGATCGCCTGTCCGATTAAAAGGTATAATGAGTAACACCTGCCTCCACGCTGTTCCCTGGGTTCATTCTCCCTAAGCCCTCCAAGTTAGTGTTTTTTCTTCCCAGCCATCAGGGAGAACATCTCAGAGATCACAAAGGCAATTACCAGGACATCTCTTCAACTGCAGATTTATTTCCACAGAACAATCTACTTGCAGAAGTTACAGAACTGCCACAGCTGTCACACACACTTCCATTTAGCGGAGAGCCCACGAGAAGAGCAGGGATGGATGGACCAAGCTGTCCCTGCCACCAGGTGGCAGGGGAAGAGGAGCAGAGCAGATCTAACAGGTTACTGAGTCTTTGTAGGGGACAGGAAAGCCTAGGGTCAAGGGGAAGAGGACTCAGCTGCTGCTTGGAGGACCGTGCCTGCCATTGGAAGGGGCCTTCGCATCCCTCGCTCCCCCAAGAACACCAAGCTAAGGTGGAAAAGTTTGCCCACTGGATCCCAAGAGGCAAAGCACAAGATACAATTCCAGCAGCAAGAGCACAGAAACACGGCAAGGGTGAATGGCAAATCATGTGAAGATCAGGGGCTGGTTTTCAGCCCAAGACACAAAGCCAGCTCAGACTTCTGAATTTTCCCATCCTTGTTCACGTCGCAGTGACGCAGGAGGATCCCCCGGAACTTGTCAAGGTCCAGTCCGCTGATGCTGGGCTGAGGATGACAAAAGGACCCTGTCAGCAGGCTGGGCAGTAGCAGTCCCACCATTGACGCTCCCTAAACTTAGAGAATGTCCTGCCCTCTGTGACCGGGAGGAACCTATCCTGCCTCCCCTTCCCACCCAGTGTTGCCAAGGGCAACTTTTGTGCCAACAGCTCATTTCTCAGCTTGTCCCTTCAGGCAAAAAAGATTTCTACCAGTATTTCCATATCACTTCCCTCTAGTTCTTGCAGGCTAATAAGACTGCCTGTCTTATTAGTAACCAAAATAAACATATTTTGCCTCAAAGTAGAGAACCATACTCACAAATTCTTCCTTGTTTGCGCCAATGAGAGAAGACACATTTATTAGCTCCCTACTGAGTGTTTCTTTGCCTCTGGTTAAAAGGGGTTATACAGCATGACTATCTAACTAAAACATCATGTTGCTGAGGTAGGGTCCTAGGATTTACGCCTACGGGCTAAGAAGGCATGGCGGTGCACGTGAGCTGAAAAATGACAGTGAGCTCAAAGACTGCAAAGTTAGCAATGCCTGAACAAATGGCTCTCCCTGGGAGCTCTCTTTTAATCCTCCTGGTAACCCTGGAAGATAAATAATGACACATCTCTTTTTACAGTTTAGGACACAACCCCAGGGAGAGTTTAAGCAATCTGCAGAGCTGGAGAGTTGGGACGGCACATTGTACTTCAAGGCTTCTGACTTCAATTTAATGATCATCCCACCGTTTCCCACCTGAAGAAAGGCTGGCCTCCTGCAACTGTAGGAGCAGTGGATCTTAACCACAAAGCGAAACCCAGCCAGTCAAGTTGCAAAGGCTCTTGATGCCAAGTACGGCTTTATGAGTGGACAGAGAACATGGCCGCCTGTAGGGGTCAAGGTTAGGGGCTCTGAGACGCTCTCCCTATCCCCCAACCTGGCCCCCATAGATTCCTTACCTCTAAAGAAACCTCTGAAAAACCCTCAGTAGCAGGGAAAGAGCCATTATGACTTAACTAGTCAGCCACATTCGGACTTGATTTGCACTTGGAACTGGGAAATAACTGACACCAAGTCTGTCCCTGATAGCAGGTTTTGCTGAGAGAGAAGGAAAGAGAGCAGCAGGAAGTATGAGCAGATGGCACAGCAGGAAGAGCAATCACCAGCACAGGGCAGGATTCAGAGACACATGGCGAGGTGAAAGGGTTTGGGGCCAGAAGGTGAGTTGGGTCCACTCCCCTCCTCCGTGCAAGGTCTCTGGATGATTAGGCTGCAAAGCCGAGATATAACACATTGCCAGCATGTTCTCTTTGTTGGGCTCACAAAGGATGGTGCTCAGGATGTCAACACCAGGCAGGCGCAGTACGGCCCAGGGAGATGTTGCTGGCGTCCTAAAAACAGCAAGCTGTATTCTGTGACCTCATGTCAGGAGCTCATTTGTTAGACAGTTGCATAACTGGTGCCCACCCCAGGACACCAGTTTTCACTCTCTTAGAAAAGACTCAGTGGTAGTCATTTACACAGTAGCAGTAGTCAATTTGCCAATGGATTTACCTCATTTAACCTACTCTAAATTTGGGCCGGGGATTTAGCTCAGTGGTTTCCAGCACCTGTTTTGTAAGTGCAGGGACTTGAGTTCGATCCCAGTACCCCTCCAAAAAAAAGAAGTGACAAACTACTCTAAGCTTTATTTTTTTACCCTAAATGAAGAATAGTAGGCTTTGTTTTCTTCCCAAGTAATCACTACTTGCAATAAATAAGAAATATTTTTGGTGTGTGAATGGCAGCATTGAGGGTAGGGTAGGAGGAAAGGACGGAAGGGAAGCTCCTTCTGAGTTGTTTTTAATGCTGGGTAACTCACTATGAAAACTGGACACCACTGCTCAAAACTTTGTGCATCACTGAAGACAAATTGCCAGAGTCATTAGGGCCTTGGTCTTAATAACAAGCCCCCAACGTAAGTGTGGGGGCCCCTGATCTAAGGGCACTGCACCTATTAACTGTAATCTTCAGAGCAACCACAGGAGGTTGTATCTACTTTCAATCTTAATTTTTAGATGAGAAAACTAAAGCACAGAGATTGGAATCAACTTCCCATTGTCACACAGCCATCCCATGCCAGGACCAGGATAGATTCAGGGAGGCCTCTCATATAAAAATATAACTATGTCCTCATTCCTCTAATGGGGAAGTGCAGGGGTGCATCTGGGATAACTGACAAACACTCATCCACCTCACTGCATCCTGGGAACCGCGGGCTTGTACCTGTCTGTGGCATTGAGTGACCCTGCCCTATTAGGTTAGGGTAGGTATCTCCTCTACCCGACATGCTTCGGCTCTCTTTAGATAAGGAAAACCGAAACAGGATTATAAACCTCACATCCAGGGCCAGTCCTGTCCCACGTCTCTTGTGTTCGTCACCTACCACTGCCGCAGAGTGACAAGAAGGGACTCCTTCACCGTGCCTTTGCAGTGCAGTGGAGATGCCTGCTGAGAGCTGGGAAGTGTACAGAAGTGCGGTGGCACAGGCAACTGCACCGTCACCCAAGGAGTTCCGGAAAGACTCTCTGCAGCTGTGCTACTGTCTTCCCACCACCTGTCCCAGGCACCCACAGGCCTTGTTAGATGTGACTCTCTGGCCTTCTCCTTCTGCCCATCCCCTCTGGGGAGCTGTCCATCACCCGAGGGAGTGCAGCACGTTAAGCACCAGCACCATGGTGAGATGCACTCCTGTGTCACCCAGGCTGCTCTTTCCCAATCGACTGGCCTGGGCCCTAGCAAAGCCAGCCGCTTTCTGGGTAGTGAAAGGAGGGTGACCCAAGGTGGAGGAGAGGACCAAGAGGAACATGGGCACACCCCGCTTCTTCTTGCTGAAATCTGGGTGGTGGGAATTTTAACGTGTGCAAACCCCTTCACTTTGTAATAGCCAAATACAGAAAAGATTTATGCACAGTGGTATTTTCAATCACACACAGGAAGCAGCCTAAGCGACTGGCATGGCGGATGTTTGCCTGCATTGCGATGCATCACAGGAGCTATGATGCGGTCGCTGGATGACTGACACTAGGAAATGTTAGTTTTGTACAATCTCAGCTATATACAAAATATACGTGGGAGAAAATTCAGTTCACAGTGAGTCTGGTAGAGTATAGAGATTTCCCTATTTTTTTTTTCTTTTCTTTTTGTTTTCCTGTGATGAGAAAAATTTCTGTACAATGTATGTATGTTTATATAATTTTTTAAATTTAAAAAGTAAAAAGTAAGTCAGGCATAGTGTCACACACCTGTCATCCCAGCATTCACCAGGCTGAGGCAGGAGGATCACTGCAAGTTGGAGGCCAGCCTGAGCTACATAGTGAGAACCTGTCTCAAAAAAAAAAAAAAGGAAAAAAAATAAGTGAAAAGCAGCATGTATGCTAAGAGCTAGTTTTGAGGGGCACAGATTAGATCCAAGCCTGTAGGGTAGGTATTGTCCCCTTTTGCCAGCCATTCTTCTGTCAACAGCAGAGAAAGCAGATGGTATCCATCAGGGAGAAGAGAGAATTTTAGGGAGGCCTGGGAGGGGTGGGCTCTCATTACCTTGCTCAGACATCTGAGTCATTGCTGGCTGCATGTTTACTTGGTTTCTAATGTTCCCAGTTCTTCTCCCTGGGAAATCTTGAATTTCTTGGCTTCCTGCTTCTAGTTTAAGCTGTAGATCCTTGTGTCAATTGTTATGGTGTCCCAAATGAGTCAAAGGCCCTTAAAAATCTTGTGCAAACTGAGCTTGGTGGCCTCTACTTGTAATCCCTGCACTCTAGGAGGCTGAGGCAAGAGGATCATAAATTCCATCCCTACCTGGGCAATTTTGCTACTTAGCAAGACAATGTCTCACAATGAAAACCAAAGAGAAAAGGCTGGGAATGTAGTTTAGTGCAAAGGCCTTGAGTTTAATCCCCAGTACCAAAAACAAACAAACAAATTCATGTAAAATATTATACAGTGCTGCACTGTATTAAAAGTTTGCTAAGAGTGTAGATGCTATGTCAACTGCTCATACCACAAAGGAGAAGACAAAACAGAAACAAAAAGCGAGAGGACCTGAAGAAACTTGCAGGTGAAAGATAACCTTGTAGCATTGATGGTGATGATGGCTTCCTGGGTGTGTGCTTATCTCCAAGCACTAAATATCTACAGCTTTTTCAATGTCACTTGTATCTCAATAGAGAGATTTTTAAAAAACTATGTCTGTTTGCTCAGTGACTTGTGATCTCATCAGACTGGCAGAGGACAGATTTAAGCACTACTTTCTGGTGGTGGGAAATAGGATGTTCTGGTAAGCAAATGATGATCTTGTTAATGCAAAGTCGACAGATGCATAAAATATGGTTGTCCAAAAATTAAAAGGGTATAAAATAGGCTTTTTTCGGGGTTATTACTGAAATCAAGAAACCGGACCCAGGACTACAAACTTACAAACTGGGCCAGCTCCCTGCTGACTCCATGCCATGCTCAGATAGTTGCTTTTAAAATTAAATTCCAGATATCAGTTGTTCACTTGTCTCATGGCCCTGTCTTATGAAAAGAAAATTTTAAAAGTCGCGAGGACATCAGACTCGGCTCACAGTCATCTCTGCTCTCTCCTTCAAATGATAGAGTAATATTTTTTAAGAAATCTGAAAGACTGAGAAAGATCCAATAAAAGCTACAAAAGATACAATATAGGTTTGCAGTCTCAGCTATCTGACTTCAGAGGAGAACCATTACTGACTCCTACATACATTTTTTTTTTTTTGCTCAAAAAAAATCACCGGGGGAGCCCTGTCAACTGCTTTTGTGTTACTAACACAGTCTGACTCTGGCCTTAGACTGGCCGGAGCTCACAGAAACAGGCCCCTTTGCTCCTCCTGCAGCCGCACAGAAACAGAGAGGCCAGGACAACAGTAAGGGCACTCCTGATTTCCCACAGCTGTGACACAAGTCACCAGAAAGCCAGCTGACCTCAGCTTGAAGTGGCTTTTTGTGAGCCTGGTGGGTGGTGGGGTCTAGAATTTTTCTCTTCTCTTAATTGTATCTGAATAATCTCTCATCCACTATGTTTCTCATTTGGATTTTAGTTCCATCTTCTCCTGCCATCCTTTGGAAGCTTTGGCCAAACTCAGTGATGGCTGAAAAGCAGGGTCATTGAAAATGATTAAGGTTCCAGATTCAAAAGCGATGATTTTTTTAAAAGGGAATTGAGCAAAATTATACTGGATATAGATATCTGAGCTTTCTCTCAGAAAAGTCATACGGAAATGGAAACGATCATGGTCACTAAAGTTTAGAGAACTATGTTAGCTTACAGACTGATTTGTGATATAGTCACAACTACTAGGATTTACTGGGCTTTGGTAATAGCTTATTATTATGGGTTATCATTAGTGAAGAAGCACAATATTAATAAGCAGATTTTATCCTAGAATCCTCCTGACATCTTAATGGAGGTGGGACTTATGGCAGTTCCCATCTGCCAGAGAAGGAAACTGAAGTTTGAAAATCCTAAAAGACTCTTCTAGGATCACAGTGCCTCTTGGTGGTAAAACCAAGCCCACAATCCAGGGTGGTCAGTCAAGAAATTGGACTTCTTCTAAATTCCCTTTGGCTTTGTAACTTCTGTTTTCCGTTATTTTAAATATAGTATTCAATATAGCATTCAAAATAGTATTACGGCCTACTTTTATAATCATAAAAGACAGCAAATATTTTAAAGCAAGGACTTCTATGATGTTTGTCTTTTGTTTTGTTTTGTTTTGGTACCAGGGATTGAACTCGGGTCCTTGTGCTTGAGAGGCAGGCACCAAAACCACTGAGCTAAATCAATGGTCCAAAGCAAGGTCTTCTAAAGTAGGTAAGTTAGGGCTGGGGGTTTAGCTCAGTGATTCTGCCACCTACTTTGCAAGCCCAATGGCCTAAGTTCAATCCCCAGTAACCAAAAATAAAGTAGCTAAGTTAAACGGTATCTGACATAGTCATGTCTATTTCTTAGGAGCTCATTTTTGCACATCTTCTTTACAACATTTCAGAAAGAAATGCTAGAATGGCAGGGCCATTCTTTGAGCTGCTGGTTCCTTCTTCCCTCTCAAATCTCAACTATTCTCAGGCTCAGAAATGGACTTTAAAAGATTACAGCTGTTTTGTTCTGATACAATAAAAAAGACATTTTTTGAAATCTTATTGTAACTGTGATCTGTGCCTACATTATTCTTAGTCATCATATAACTTTGGAAGCAGATGCCACTGTGCCCATTCTATGGGCAAGGACTCAAGTTCCAGAGAAGGTGAAGAACTTGATCTGGAATTAAAACTCAGATCTATCAACTCCAAAATGCTGTCCTCCATTTTGTGCTCTCTCATTTGCAAAAATGTCCTTAATCCATTCTTTTCATGGAAAAGGAGAAGGAGAACAATGAGGTGATAAAAGAAAAGAGGCTCAGACATGGCCAACACGAGGGCCCCTTGGAGTCCCTGTTCCAAATTCTGTTTCTCTAACAGATTTCAGCTCAACCAGAGTCCAGCTACCTCCCACCGCCTGGCAGAGGGGATGCCAGCAAAACTTTATGGGAACAACAACTTTTCAGGTTGGGAAATTTTTGTTTAACAAGTTAGAGACAGAACAACAAAAAAGAGATAGTAAGGAAGGAAGACCCATTAATGATGGATTGCTCACCTGGCTGGGCATCTGCACTGGCTGCTTAGCTGTGTGTGCAGAACATGGGAGGCAAAGGAGGCCAGGCTCTCTGCCTGGGATCTGCAAGCATTTGAAGCCCCCAGACCTATACTAAAGCAACACTGGCCCTGGCTCTGTCGGGCAGAGGAGGCCAGGGAGATTTCCTAAGCAGCCTCCCCATCCCATTCATTGCATTAAAAACAAACCGCAGTTTAGCAAATCCTTCTGCTGTGCATCTCTAATATCCCCACCAATACCGTCTGAGTTCCTATAACAGAAATCATTTTGGCATTAAATAGGCAATGACTAAAAAGGGATTTTCATTAGCAATCAGTGCAAAAGGAAACACTACGCAAATGTCTATAGATTGTTCTGGCTGCACCAAAGGCTGTGGCACCTCCAACAGGAGCAATAACCAAGGCAAGAAAGCAAAATCAAGGGCCCAGTTAAGATGGAAATAGCACCAGTTAGGAATCGCAGAAGATCGTTCTGTCATCCTGTTAGTCATTGGAAAGAATTATATGTGTTTCCTCATTTACTGCGTGTCAACTGGAGACTTATGCAAAAATTGGTATCTGAACATTTTTCTGTGGCCTGACTACATAATTTCAAGCAGATCTGCAAAAAAATCAGGAATTCCAAAAACAGTGCATAATTGCTAACTCTAATTTGTTGTTGCCTCAGCAGACCAGGACACAAACATAAAATCCCCATGATTACAAAATATTACATTCACTGTATAAGCAGAGCCTCATGGCAAAGGGTTGGAAATTATCTGTTTAACCAGATGATGCATCCAGCCAGTATAGTTCAGCAGGGAGATGCTTTTTTAAAACATTGTCTCCTCAACATAAAACAGCTCTGCAATGTAAATATAACTTAAATTACTTCAGCCCCCAACCCAAGCAACAGTTCAAGTATCCTCTTAAGTAACACGGCCATCTCAAGGTAGGTGATCAGGAAGCCCCTACCGAAAAAAACTTAGGACCTCAAATATGAGATTTGTTAAATGAAATTAAATTTAAACTTTTAATTATTCTAATAACCAAATCAGAAGGATGGAAAGGACTTTCTGAATCAAAAAATAATAAGATGTAAAGTGGCACCCCCCACCATTTTGGTGAAGTAAGTGACTTTTCAATGATGATAAAAATATGCTTCTCTAATTAAAACTCAATCTTAGGAAAGCAAGGGAGATTTGTAGGGTTGCACAGAATTTCAAAGGTCTTAAATAGACCATATTTTAGCATTTTTCTCTGACATTAACCTGTAGACTCACTGGTTCCCACAAACAATGGAATCCATTAAAACAGAGACAGGGCCTTCGATGGGAATAATCTACTTATCCCCAGAAATCACCTGGACCAGCTCCATCATGTCTTTGACAAACCCGTCCACTTCTGGGCCTTCTAGGGCTCCAGTTTTACTCTGAAAAATAAAACGATCCAATCACCAAAATATCATTTGCTAGGCAAATCCACCAAATCAGTGTTCTTTTATAACTAACTGCAAGCTGACTTAGAAAGGGCATGCTCCAACATAGATCCTCCATGCAGAATGTGAATGTTCTACACGAACTAAAAGAATGATTAAACAAGAAACAATAGTTTTGAGTCCCTTGGCTCTTGAAAATAGCGTTAATATAGCAAACAAAAGGCTGACTTTGTTTCCCTAATATTACACTTCCATTCAGATAAGTTAATTGTGCATTATAGTGATCCTTTGAAGGAAAGGTTGATGTGTTTAAATTCTGTTTTATGACTTAGTAAATGATTGATGGCTACTAAAATTAGACTTTAAATCCAAGGAAACTGAGCTTGGGATTTAGCTCAGTGGTGCCTCTGCCTGCCTCGTAAGCCCAAGGTCCTGAGTTCAATACCCAGTACAAAACAACAGCAATAAAAACAAAAAAAAATCAAGAGAAACTATTTAAGAAGCACATTAGAATGACTGGTGAGTGTATAAGGCCTTTAATATTTTCTGAACATTTTATGTTCCATTCAAACACAAAAGTCTTAAAAAATTCAATACATGCTAAAATATTGCAATTTCTTCTCTAAAGTTCATTTATTTTCTTCATGTTTTCTTAATATTGAATCTTTAGCATACTATTTTAAAAATTATTTTCCCATAGTGTATATAAAAATTCTTTTCCCATAGAGTATATACCAAACACTTGTATAATATTTGCTGTAGGTCAGGCACTCTTGTCAAAATTTATAAACATAAATTCTTTAATTCTTAGCACAATTCCATTGGATAGGTATTATAGCTATCCTTACCACCCTAATTTCACAGATAAGGAAAACGAAGCACAGGGACACTACAGAGATGTAGGGAACTACCCAGGCCACCTGGCTGATAAGCCATAACTCAAACCTGCGTGGTTGGTCACAGAACCAATATGCTATGTTGCCTTCCTCAGGTGATACCCTTCTCTGTTCAGAATATGACACAGATATTTAGCCTGATTAACTTCAGGAAGCTATTTCTTAGAATCTTTCCTTTCTCCTTGGTTCTTCTTTTTTATTATTATTATATTATCTGATCTTGTTCTCAAAAAATGTAATCTCTGTCAAATTTGATGCTTTAAAATTATTATTTTCCTTCTTCTAAAGAATGACTGAATAGCTGATCCTACAGAAAAATATTTCTATTATTATGCCAAATAAGTATAGCTTTGCCTTTATTTCTTTGGGCTGGATGTTGGGATTTTTTTGTTTTGTTTTTGAGCACAGTACTATTATAAATGGCTTTCAGTCCTCCTACAAGAAGCAGAAACTTTTTCTTAGTTTCCATGCAAAAAGAAAACAAAATTTTAATTGTAATTTTTTTCTTTTCTAATATAAATACTTCTTTGTTAATTTTCACTTAGTTCTCAGAAAATATCTAGAGAAGTAGAGGGTGGCTTGACCTAGCAACATCCATATGAGATGGCTCTTTGTGCTTAGGGCTCCCCCACCCAGGGGCGAAACAGGCTGCCTGTGTGGTGACAGCCAGCACGACACAAGGAGACGCACTTACAATGTCATAGTGGGCAAAGATCTTCTCAAAATCCCTCTTCCTTTCTTCAGCAGAGCTGGCCTGTGCATGGTGAAAACATTCTATCAACCCAGCACTGTACAGTTTTCTAAGGGCTCAGGCAACTTTTAAAAACTGAGTCAATGACCCATAAGACCCCTGGATTCCACTCTGAACCATGTCAGTCTCTAAATTAATTAAGGCAAAGGCAGTGGATGTCTCCATTTCTTCCCTCCTTCCCAAATCCACAGAGAAACAAAAATGATATAAACCCATCTAGAGAAAGGTCACTACTTACATCCATTTTAAATTGAAGAAGGAAGTTTTCCTGAAGAGCCAGAATCCTAAATAGGAAAAAATAAAGTCCACACGATGATCTATCAGCTCTCACAAGTAAATTCATAGCATGTGGGGAAAAAAATAAGTGGCTTCCAGTTTACCGTGGAGAATAGTATAGGTATAGGAATTCCTACATCACCAAAACAGATTAATGGAGAAAGGCTAGCATAGAGATTAGCAGTTACCATAGAGAGATATTTAAAAACTCAACTTAGTGGAAAATCGCAAAGTATGAGCTTGCAAAAATTCTCGCTTCCATAAAGGCCATGGGAAAAAGGGAAAAAATGGTCAGAATAACTTTTCAGAACTGTACAAAATAAAGTACTGCAGCAATCTGAGGGAGTGCTTACTCCGAACAAAGACACAACAACAAAAAGCAAAATGGCTGACTCTTGGTAACAACAATGCAGTCACAGCAGTTGACTGGTTCTAGTGCGTACCCAGAGCCCCTTAGGAAAGTCTGGGAGATTTATTGGTTCCAGGCATTTAAATTCACTGTCCAATCATGAACTGACCATTGGGGCTAACTAAGCAGAGAGTTCATAACAAAGAGTACCGACTTTATGGAATTAGTTTCGAAATGTTCCTAATTGAAAAACTAAAGCCATCATATTAATAAATATATCCTATAATAAAAACTAAAGGGAATCTTTCAACCTGAAATGAAAGGACACTAGACAGAAACTTGAAACGACATGAAGAAATAATCCAGTAAAGGTAGCCACATAAACAAATATAAAAGATAACATAAATGTATTTTTCTTTGTAACTTTTTTGTTTATGCTAGCTCACACAAAAGTCAGCTTCATAAAGCAATAATTAAAATCTGTGAGCCAGATATTGTGGTGCATGACTGGAGTTCCAGCTACTCAAGAGGCTGAGGCAGGAAGATCCCCTGAGCCCAGGAGTTTCAGGCCAGCCTAGGAAACAGAGCGAGACCCTGTCTCAAAAGAAAGAGAGACAGAGAGAGAAAGACAGACAGAGTCAGAGACAGAGACAAGACAGAGAAAAAGAAAGGAAACAAAGAGGGAAGAAGAGGGGGGGCTAAGAAAGAAAAAAATCTACATTGACAGGTCTATAATTATATAATTTGAACAACATAAAGGAGCAGGGAGATATCTGAATTATACAGAAACAAATTTTTAGTACAATATTGAAGGTACATTAGTATTGATCCCAAATTAGACTGTTCTAAACCAAGATGTTAATTGTAATCCCTCAAGGAGCCACTAAGAAAATAACTTAAAAAATAAAGAAATTAAAATAGTACACTACAAAATATCTACTTAACATAAAGGAGGAATAGAGAAAAGAAGAAAACAAACGATGAAACGGCAAATATAAACCCTGCTTTATCACTAATCATGTTAAATTGAAATAGATTAAACATTCCATTGGGCGAAGGATTTAGCTCAGTGGCACTGTGCCTGCCTTGTAAGCACAAGGTCCTGAGTTCAATCCCAGTACCAAAAAAAAAAAAGAAAAAAATCCATTAAAAGCAGAGGTTAGCAGAATCTTTTTGCAGATGACACAACCTAGAATATATGGACAAGAGAGCCGGGGACACAGCCAGAGGCAACACCAGGGGCAGGGATTCCCCCTGCTTAGTCCTTTGGGAGAAGCACTTTCGTCTCTTTATGGATGGTTTCACTAAAATGGTCCAGATCAAATCTTGGGGAAGTAGCTGTGGAGGACACATCAGCTGCCTCACAGCTCCTAGCAGGCATGAGGTAGAAGTCTATCTGTGCTGGCATCAATGTCAGGGTCACTGCTAAGGACTAAGTCTTCCTGCTGTGCCCTTCTTCACACAGAACCCTTAAAACCTGGCATAGGTAGCTGCCAAGAAAACCCTCAGCCTGGGTGGGTAGTAACTGCTCAGACAAAACCTACACCTGTGATGACATGCTTGACTCCTTGTCACTCAAATCACACCCTCAGTCTGTGTAGTTCCTCTCCCCTGGCTCACCTGCTGCCACCCTAAATCCTGTCTACAGTTTAGAGTTGCTACCCAGCCTGATCCTGAGGCACCTGGGTTCACGACTGCTCCCCCATGGGGGTACAGTTATTCCGTGTATTTTGAACCCGTGATTCTGAATCTGACCACCTGCTCAGCCTCTTTCCTTCTTGCAAATGATTGTGTGTTGTTTTGGGGCAGTCAGCCTTGACAAAAATGTTGCTACGGTTTAAATCACAACACCCCTCAGGTCACCCACCCCTGAATTTAGGCAGGAACTTAATCTCAGTATCTATGTTAACAGAATTAAGAGGGTGGAATCTTAATCCAACTACGTTGTTTAGAGGTGGTGCCTTTGGAAAGTGATTAGGTTTGATAAGACTCCATGTTGAATCCTGGTGGTTAAAAGAGACACAGAGATACACACATGATGTGGTACAGCCAGAGGGCTCCTTGCCAGGACTTGTGCCATGCTCTTTGGACTTTCAGCCTCCAAAACTGTGAGCTAAATAACCCTTTTTTCTCTATGGGTATTTTATTATAGCAGCACAAAGTGGCCTCATACACAAGATGACACCCAGTCACATGTCTCAAATCAGACTCACAGAAGTGCTTTTATACACTGGGCCCATTGGTTCTTATCCTCTGCTCCTTTCCTCCTCCTCCTCCTCCTCCTCCTC